>NC_136508.1:102882416-102889916 GCF_053919585.1 Euprymna scolopes
TGGAAGTATACTGATTAAATTTAATAGAAGTATACTGATTAAATTTAATAGAAGTATACTGATTAAATTTAATGGAAGTATAATGATTAAATTTAATAGAAGTATACTGATTAAATTTAATAGAAGTATACTGATTAAATTTAATAGAAGTATACTGATTAAATTTTATGGAAGTATACTGATTACATTTAATGGAAGTATACTGATTAAATTTCATAGGAGTATACTGATTAAATTTAATAGAAGTATACTGATTAAATTTAATAGAAGTATACTGATTAAATTTAATAGAAGTATACTGATTAAATTTAATGGAAGTATACTGATTAAATTTAATAGAAGTATACTGATTAAATTTAATAGAAGTATACTGATTAAATTTCATAGAAGTATACTGATTAAATTTCATAGAAGTATACTGATTAAATTTCATAGAAGTATACTGATTAAATTTAATAGAAGTATACTGATTAAATTTAATGGAAGTATACTGATTAAATTTAATAGAAGTATACTGATTAAATTTAATAGAAGTATACTGATTAAATTTAATAGAAGTATACTGATTAAATTTAATAGAAGTATACTGATTAAATTTAATAGAAGTGTACAGATTAAATTTAATGCAAGTATACTGATTAAATTTAATCGAAGTATACTTATTTATTTTAATGGAAGTATACAAATTTTTTTTAAGTGAAGTATACTTATAAAACTTAATAGAACTATATATATATTAAATCAAATGGAAGTAAGCTTACTAGATTAAATGGAAAGTGTAATCTTTATATTTAATGAACGTTTACCGATTTAATTTAATGAAAGTATACGATTTTATTTAATAAAGGTATTTTTATTTAATTTAATAGAATTATATGGCTTATATTTAATGGGTATATACTGATCTAATTTAATAAAAATATACCTCTACAGTTAATAAAAATTGCATTGATTAAATTTAATACGAATATATTTTTAATTGAAGTAAACTAATAAAATTTAAAGGACAAATATTGATGCACTTTTATAAAAGTATAGTCATTAACTTTGATCGAAGCATCTTAATTTTATGTAAGGAAACTACTGATTGTATTAAATAAGAGTATACTGATTAAATTAAATGGAAGTATACTAATTATATTTAATTAAAGTGTACTGATATAATGTAACTAAATTATACTGAATATATTTAATATGACTTTACTCATTTAATTTAATGGAAGTAGGTTGATTAAATTTAATAGAATAAAGACCAATAAAGGTATACTGATTATATTTGAAGAGAGTATCCTAATTTAATATAACAGAATTATACTTATATTTAATGGATGTATAAAGATAATATTTAATAGTGGTATAGTAATTATATAAGATAAACCATTTTATGATTATATTTAATAATGTATACTTTTTTTATTGAATAGAATTGTATTAATCAATTTACTGGAAAAATAATGGTTATATTAAATGAAAGTATACTAATAATATATCTTTCTCTCTCTCTCTCTCTCTCTCTCTCTCTCTCTCTCTCTATATATATATATATATATATATATATATATATATGTATATATACATATATATATATGTTTGTATAAATAAAATTAATATATATATATATATATATATATATATATAGTTTTGAAAATAATAAGCGGAAGTTTCGCGAGAGCTCTTTCAACTATCATCTCATTAGGAGAAAATCGATAACGTACAAAATAATATTGTGTCGAAAATAAAGAGTTCTAATGAGGAACTTATTGAATGTGCCAAAACTTATTAAATGTCCCTGCAACAGGAAACATCCAACGCATTGTTTCTCTTGGGGGAACTTTGAATCTTTTCTCCCGTTTTTTTTCCTCCCTCGTTCTGCCAATATTTTAATCGTTTTTAAACGTTAATAAATTTATTTTAGTGTCCCCGTACTTTTGGCACATTTAATAAGTTCCCCATTAGAACTGTTTAGTTTCGACACAATATTATTTTGTACTGCTATCGATTTTCTCCTGATGAGATGATAGCCGAAAGAGCTCTCCAGAAACTTTTTTTCTTATTATTTTCAAAACTATATATAAATTCTGTACCTCTAAACATTTATATATATATATATATATATATATATATATATATATATATATATATATATATATATAAATATATATATATATACATATATATATAAGTAAACGTGCATGTGTGTGTGTCTGTGTACATTTCCCTACGCAATAACTCTGTCAATTTTCAGTCTACAGACTCGAAATTTGATATACAGGCTACTGAGGTTTGGGAAAATCTGTGTAATCAATTTTCAGACAGAAATTTGACTGTTGAGGGGTACAAAGTTCAACGATTTGACCTTTGAGAACGCTACCAAACTCCTTCGCCAATGTTGGGTATTTAATGAAAGTATGATTGTTGAGCTATACTAATAAAATTTAATGGTGGTATACTGATTAAATCAAAATGACTTATACTGATTATATTTAATGAATGTGCACTTATTTTATTTAATGGAGGTATAACTATTAAATTTAATGGGCGTATTCTGATGCAATTTAAAAGAAAGTATACTTTTTATATTTGATGGAAGTATATTGATTTAATAAAGGGAAGAATATTGCTTATATTAAATGGAACTATACCGATTGAATTTATGGAAAGTATACTGATTTAATTTGAAAGTAGTATAATGTGTTTATTAAATGAAATGTGTAGATTATATGAAATCGAATTATACTGATTAAATTGGAGAGTAGTATACTGATTTTTTATGGAAGTATTCTGATTATATTAATTTAAATCGAAGTATACTAGATATATCTAATGAAAATATACCGATTTAATGTAATTAATTTGGAATTATTATTTGACCCTGGAAACTTCGAAACATATACTTCGAAACATAAAAAAAAAACTCTTAACCAACTAAAATAATTTGGGAATATAAATAAATTCTAGTTTGAAAAAAAAAGTCCGTGTAGATAGAAACAGTTTTGGCTTTTATTATTTTTTTTCAAATATTCAAACAACAAAAAACACTTCCGAAAAAATTGAAAGGATTAATTTGTCTGTGTTTATTATTCTTGAAACAGCTATACAGACTCAGTAAACTGTTACGATGTGACTCAACACGTAAAAATAAGATCGAATACCCTTTTAACACTTTTTCACGTTAATCTAATCGATTACAAACTTATCTTTCTGATTAAAAAGATAATGTTTACGATGTGACACAGTGTATTTTAACTCTTAAAAATTAAGATCTATTTTTGGCCTAATAGGTTTAAAGACCATGTGTAAATGATATAAAATAGGAAATTTCACAAAAAATAGTGTTTTAGAGTGGGGATCTCTTTTCTATATAAATTTAACGTAAAATAAGCACCCACTTTTTGGCCACTAAGCGTTCAACGAGACGTATTTCCTGTAGAATTTTTTTAAGGTTTGGCAATCCAGGTGGGGTGTTCAAAACATGACAAATGCAATTGTATACTTTTACCTGACAATTTCATAAACAAAACAAACTCCAACATATGATAACTTTTTTTTGGGGGGGGGGATTCACTATAAACATGAAACGACTAAAAATGTAATTTAATTGTTTTTTGATTAAACGATGCTGAGTCATGTCGTAAAAACTTACTACAGGACCTTTGACTGTTCCGAACTGAAACTGAAGTTTAAATTCAAAGCACACACTTTTAAAAAAGAAAAGCTCCTCCACCTCAAATAAGCAAATCGAAAAATCCTCGCTAAAAACACAAATCGAAAATATCCTTCATTTACAAAACGAAAAGCTTTTGTAAATTTGAAAGAATACAATGTGTTTATTAAATGAAAGTGTGTAGATTATATAAAATCGAAATATACTGATTAAATTGGAGAGTAGTATATCGATTTTGTTTTATGGGAGTATTCTGATTATATTTAATTTAAATCGAAGTATACTAGATTTATCTAATTAATATATACCGATTTAATTTAATAGAAGTACACTGATAATATTTAATGATAGTATTCTAATTAAGTTTTATGGAATATACTTAATAAAGAAAATATTAAAGATTTTGGGACCATTTGAATTCATAAAATAATAGGAAAACGAGATAATAATTATGTGTAATTGATACGTTTAGTGTATGGGCGACAACTCTGTTTAAACCAAGCAAGTTTTCTCAGTGCTAGTTAAGTAGATGATTTATATTTTTATAATATTTGCAGATTTCATATGACTACACCAATTTTAAAAATAAATATTTTTTCTTTACGACGGTAAATAAAATGAACTCATTTTTTCCCCTCCGACTTTGACGTTTATAGGACTGCACCTGTATACATTTGGTGCAGCCGTATCATTCACAAACTGAATCACGACATCTGCCGTATGTTATAGGGTTATTACATATCCAGGATCTCGCTGATCAGAGTTTCCTATATTCTGTCTGGTGAGAGTCCACTGTAAAAATCGGTTACATTTAATGGAAGTAGTAAAGTAAACTCTCTCTAACAAATTCATCCTTCCACCGCCACTCACTTACACCGTACCAGACCGTTCACAGGAGACATTTAAAACCGACCACCGGTTAGAATTTATCTAAAAACTGGACTGGACTTACGCTGAAACGAACCACGCTTACTTTGCCATTGGTTAGGATAAAACATAAACACAATTTATAAAGCATTTATTATAATAAAATTATATTCAAACAGAACACAATCCGTTACCTGGAATTGAATTCACAATTACATTACTTCGATTTCGTTATAACCCGCGTGGTTAGAGTTTAATGAAAACCTGAATTGACATTTACGTGAAACGCACCAACCTTACTTACACAAACACCACTTCCGTTTCGCTCTTTCCTTACGTCCTTTTTTTTTCTTTCTTTCTTTCTTTCTTACCTTTCGTTGTCTTGTTGCTTTATGGGTGATGGTGGTGGGGGTACTTCCCTATGTTTATCTTTCCTTTCGCTCTTTCCTTCTTTCTTTCTTTTCTCTCCATTTTATGCTCTTTCCACTGTTAAAACGAAACGAAACAACCTGATATTCCAGGTTTTACTTACACCCTATCACTCTACGACTATTACTTTGTTTATTGCTAGCGTAGTTGATTTCTTAAGGAATTTGTTGCGTAAATGACAAATTCAAAAAACTTTGACTAAACTCGACTGATTAAATTTGTTTTATCCGTATTTCATAATAAACAAATTTTATCGATAGAATTAAAGTGTATTTTCTATGCATATTTTATTATGAAAATATTTTAATTTTATGTATAATTGTTTGCCTTCGTTTTGAATTTAAATACGAAACTCAAGAAATATAACGGAAATAAGAAAAAAACAAACAAATATATGTCTATAAAATTTTTCTCTCCTCGAAATTCCAACTATTTTTTTCAGAAAGCCGCAAACATATTTTATAATAATAGCGACTTTCCCATTTTTATAAGTTTTAAAGATTTCCTTATTTATAACTAACATTTCTAACATTTTTATCTGGTAAAAATACACATCTCGATGTATATTTCCATGAGAAACATAGATCCTCATCCGATAGTGTTTTGTGAATTATTATCAGCCAACGAAACATGTGTAAGTCAATATAAACAGTAAAATAATATGAGTGGGAAATAAATATATTACTTGCATATGTGTGTGTGGGGTGTTTTAACGAAACACACTTACGTTACCTACAAACAGACTATTCCAATCTCAATAAATTCTGGAAGAATAAGCCATAAACTATCAGTCATTATCAGATGGACCAGCCTAGGTCGTTTGACTTTGTGCCCTTCTCTTACTGCGAACTAACGTGATCTCCCACAACATCAAAGCCAGCCTGATCGCTGCCATCTGCTGGGTATTCGTCGACTTCTTGATGGATCTTAGGAAAACGACATACTCCCAGTCAAGGACCCGCATCGAAGCGGCGACCAAGGCTGAAAGCGACTACATTGAGCAACTGTCAGCTCTAATGCATGATTAAGTGTTGTGCGGTGTCAACCTTTGAATAAACTAACTGCTGTCCATATGTACCGGAACACTTAACGATCCCAAGTAGAGCTCTTCTTCCGGAGTTAACCTCGCTTGCTCTTTTCAAACACTCTTTTCATTTAACTCTCTAGTCGTCTTTTATTAATAAACGCCAATTTAATACGGCCAATCTAGGAACCACAGTTTTTAACATCGTTCCTAAACCATCGATCTGCGTAAGGTACGTTGACCATATACTTCTATTAACAAAAACTTAGACGAACTAACAAAATAAAAACCGCACTTAAAAACTGTAGGTTGTTTGATTTGGTGGTGTTTGTTTCACGGCATATAAACCCTTTTCAGATTATTTAATGCCGAATCCAAAGATTTTGAAGAAAGTTTTTTTTTAATATAATGTATTTGTTTTTTTCAAGTCGGTTTCTATTTAACCCATAGTTGAGACCCTAACAGTTACTACCACTCCGGGTCAGAGTGGACCTGGGAGCAATGACAATTAAAGGGTGGTTTCACACTCCCCAAAGCCCACAAGCTGGGACCTCACCATCGGATAAATTTATTACGTACCCAAAGAAAAAAACCCTGCCAGTAAGGAATCATCTCTTCTCCATTATAAAAGCGAATGCCCCGATAGATAAAAAAATATCTGTAATGAAATATGTCATCCACAGAGCCAACGTAGTTCTTCCACGAAACGACTATTCTATAAGCACTTTCTAACATAAAACAATCCCTAATTTAATACAACTACCCAAAATATATCGTTGACCAGCAGATTAAATAAACTTTAACCGTCATTATAAAAATCACTGATAGTAATGATAATAATAATAATAGCAATAACAATAAAACCCCTTGAATGTGGAAACTAATACACAGGAGCAACAATCGCGGGCCAGACTAACTGCTGCCACGGCAACACATGGAACTAAGAACACTGAAGCCGCATATCTATAAGTTCTCTACCCCCCCACCAAAAAAAGAGCGAACCCAAACAACTAAGTAGTCAAGGAGGAAGGAAAGACCGATAAACTGACAAGACCTCAGCCGGATGAGTACGTAGACGACTGGGACCTTAAGTAGGCTTATTGCCACTCAATTTCCAGTGAAGACCAATGTCCGCTGCCAAGGAGAAAACAATGGCAAGCACCTGTTCCGATAATTAAAATTCGTTTGCAAATGGTATCGAAAGAGGAGGAGAGTACTGGAAACCTGGGTAGTCACTCAGTTGTCACTCAGCTTCCAGGGAACACCACCGACTGTTTTCAGGGAGAGATCTTTGCAGACCCCTGTGAAAGTTCCTTGTGATGCAATAATAATTAGAACCTTTACATTTTTTTATTGTTACCTGGTGCATGCGAATTATAAAATAGACGAGAAAATAATAAAAAAATATATACACGAACATATTTAAACCACGAGGAAAAAAAGCTCTAAAATAAGATTTATTATTTAAACAAAAAATTAAAAACAAGTCAATTATTGCCAAACGATAACCATACTC
>NC_136508.1:102894916-102954916 GCF_053919585.1 Euprymna scolopes
ATTTACATTATATATATACATATATATGTATATATACATATATATATGCATATATATTTACATAATGTATATAAAGACATATGTATATACATATATATATATATGTATATATATATATGTATATATTTACATAATATATATATATACATATTCCTTGTCATTTTGGTCAAGATCAAAGTGTAGTATCTGTGTACCTAAGTTTTTTGTTCATCGTTGATTTTTTTTCTGTATTTTTTTTAACATGAATATAAGATTTAATATCTCAAAGTGTAGTATCTGTTCTTAAGATGTTGCACTTTTATTTCTTGTTCTCTTTCGGTAGATGAGAAATCCTTCACGACTGAGACAATTTTGATTTGTGTACCTTTTCTCCACGTTAAAAACGCCCCTGCTGTCTAACTCTGTCCCGTGGGGAGGCATAGTAAATAGGTACACACACACACACACACACACACACACACACACACACATATATATATATATATATAAATATATATATATGCATATATATATATGTATATATACATATATATGTATATATATTTATATATTTACCTAATATATATACATATATATATATATGTATATACATATATATGTATATATATATATATACGTACATATATATCTATCTATCTATATATATATATATATATATATATATATATATATATATATATATATATATATATATATATATATATACACATATATTCAAGCACGTCTGATTTACACGACTGACTTCCTTTACGATGTTTTTATAACTTTTCGATTCGCCAAACGGTATTTTTTGGGCTTGCATATTGTATATTATGGCGCTCAGTAGTTGTTCCGTTATATTTTTCTCAAGCGCTTTCACTCAGTGCATCTGATTGTCGTCAGGAGCGATTGTTGTTATTTTCATTGGCTATAGGGGGTCCACGTGTATTTATAGTTTGCTGAATGAGTAATTGAAAAGTTATCCGACAAAATCGGGAAAAAAAACTCAATCGTTTTCAATAAGAGTAATGGCTTGCTGCCAACATGTGTTAAAGAGAGAGACAGTTAGAGATAAACGGAGAGAGAGAAGAAGAAATAGTGATAGAGAGACTAAGAAAGCGGGTGAGAGAGAGAGAGAGTGGCTGTCAAACGAATTAAGTTGTAATTTTTACTTTTGCCAAAATTTGATTTTGACTAGCTCGATTTTATTAAAGTTTAATAAAAATGAAAAAAACGTTTAAAACTTGGTCCTCGCGATGCATAAACAAAAATACATTTGTTTCGCTATATAAGTCTACTTTTTTTTTCGAAGGGCGGTTATAGTGCAGTCATTTTGATACTACATTTTCTAATAATATTTGGTGATTTAATGCCAAGCTGAATCCAAATAGGAAATTTCGCACGTGGAAATCTACGGTCGCTGCCGGCAATCAAAATTGGATGATCGCAGGAGAAGATGATTGAACAAAAAGGATAAGTACTTTCATCGCTGGAAGCATAGAATTGCCGGAAACGCAACTAATTAATTCCACGTCTTTAAACACGACCGCAACCGCTTGGCTTTGTTGAGATTACCTTTGAAAATAAATAGCGCATATATTTCTGTTTTTCTATACGAAACTTTTACATCAATGCATCCATGTTATAACAAGCATATTAATGAAAAATCTTGAATCTCTCTCGCTCTCTCTATCTCTCTCTGTCTCTCTTTCGCTCTCTCTCTCTATGTCTCTCTTTCTCTCTCTATATATATACGTGTGTGTAGAGAGATATATACATATGCAATATGTTTGTGCATATATATATATATATACATTTATATATATTTATATATAAAAAAGTATATATTTTATCTATATATTATATATTATATATACATTATATATATATATAGATATATATATATATATATTATATTGATATATATATATATATATTTATATAAATATATTATATTTGTATATTATATATATATATATTTATATATGAATATATTATATATATATTTATATATGAATATATTATATATATATATTTATATATAAATATATTATATACATTTATATATGAATATATTATATATATATATTTATATATGAATATATATATATATATATTTATATATGAATATATTATATATATATTTATATATGAATATATTATATATATTTATATATGAATATATTATATATATATTTATATATGTATATATTATATATATTTATATATGTATATATTATATATATATTCATATATATATCATATATATATTTATGTATATATTATATATATATATTTATGTATATATTATATATTCATATATATATTATATATATATTTATGTATATATTATATATATATATTCATGTATATATTATATATATATATATTTATATATATATATATTTATATGTATATTATATATGTATATATTTATATGTATATTATATATATTTATATGTATATATTATATATATATTTATATGTATATTATATATATATATATTATATATATATTATATGTATATTATATACATATATATTATATGTATAGTAAAGGCATATATATTTATATGTATAGTATATGCATATATATTTATATGTATATTATATATATATATATATATTTATATGTATATTATATATATAATTATATGTATATTATATATATTTATATATATATGTATATTATATATATTTATATATATATGTATATTATATATATTTATATTTATATGTATATTATATGTATTTATATATATATATATTTATATGTAGAATGTATATATTTATATATATATTTATATGTATATTATATATATATTTATATATATATATTATTTATATATATATATATATTTATTCATATATATATATTTATAAATATTTATATATAAGTATGCGTGCATGTATGTGTACATGTGTATATATATATATATATGAATATATATATATATATATATATATATATTCATATGATTATATGTAAGTATGTGTGTATGTAAGTGCATGTGTAGAAAACCTTTTCCCAGTAAAATATTATTAAATAGTATAATGTTATAGATATTACCGATCTTTACTAACTTTTCAGTAAGGTATTATTATTACTTTATTATTTTTTGTTTTAGTTTATTTAACACTGAACTATTACCGTAAGGATTATAAAATAAAGATAGAACGTTCTATTATTACATTTAGCCATGTTTTTACAATTCACTCATAAACATTAGTATATTCTAAACATTTATTTAAATCCTCCCTTTTAAGGGAAACTATAAATGCGTATAAAATTAACACGAACAGCACCTTATGGAATAGTATGTATAATTTCATTTGATTGGACAAATTCTTTTTAAACTGACAACGGAAATTAAGATGAAACTAGTATAAAGTTTGGAAAAATGCATTATTCCATTTGCGTTTTGGCCTCTTCTTTTTATGTTTTTATTTTATTTTTATATCTATATTTCTTCTTAGTCCCCTTTCCTTCCCTGGCCCTGTCTCTATATCCAGTACACAACCTGATCTCAATTTAGCGACCGGTTACACTTTTTATGGCTCTTTGAACTTTATTTAAAGAGATATTTATTCTGGCATACACACACACACACACACACACACACACACACACACATATATATATATATATATATGTATGTATATATGTGTGCGCGTGTATGTGTATATATAGATATGTATGCACATGTGTTAACCCCACTTCTTACCTTTCACAACTAACTCCTCTCCCTACAACTAACACCTCACCCCACTTATAATAATATAGTTTTCTAATGATAAGGCTTCCACCAGACTTTGAATTATTTTCGTTGGACCCACAAACAAAGTTATACAAGAACTTGCGCGACTCGGTAATCTACTCATATATGCAGAGTGCCCAATACGGAACTGGAATCTTGTTACTCAACCAGTTTAAAGAACGTCCACCATGGATTTTACCACGCAATCTGGATCTACAATTTTCGTACATTTTTCTTCAACTCATCTTGGTACAGGACTTCTGACTAATTAATTATTTTGACTTTGACTTTCCATGCCTCACTGACTTAAGCAAATAGTTGTACATACATTTATAAATATTTGCTAATATTTTCTCTCCTCTAATCTAAACCCTATATGCTAAGGAGATGAATTTTCTAAAGTATTCTTTGTCTTGCTTAGAATAAAAAAAAAATCTTTGATATGAAACTCAAGCACTTCATTTAAATAAGTTATTTTTAAGTTCATTGAATCTCAATTTAATATATATATACATATATATATATATGTATATATATATATATTTATATATATATATGTGTATATATATATATATATATATATATATATATATATATATATATATATATATATATATATATATACATATATTTCTGGACGCCTTCTACATTTATACAAGGCTATTTAACTATATATATATATATATATATATATATTTATATATGTATATATTTATATGTATTCAGACTGTATAAGAAACGAACACACACATACATATATATATATATATATAAGTATATATATATATATATATTTATACATATATAGAGAGATTTTTAAACATTTACTCATGAAAATTTTCGTGTATATATATAATATATATATATATATATATATATATATATATATATATATATATATATATATATATAATATACGTAGAGAGAGAACGAGAGACTGGGGAAAAAGTAGACGAACTATTTATCTAGGTGCATCCACGTTTCGTCTTCATAGTAAGACTTCTTGTAAACTATCTCTGAAGATATTAACTTTAAGAAATGTTTTATCTGAGTTTTCTATTGGTTTCTCTCGTATAAAATGCTCTTATATGATGTAAAAAAACAATATGAAAGTAACATATATCTATACTTATATATATATATATATATATATATATATATATATATATATATATATATATATATATATATATATTCGGATTGAATTATCACAGAAATATACACACAAAAAAGTTTTTATAGACTGACTGAAATGAGGATCGCTTAACTATGATCTGTCGAGTATGATAATGGCTGTCAAGAACAAGGTTTGATGACTAATGCTTTGAAGAAAACGTGTAGGTTTCGTTACACAGTAGAATAAAGTTCGGACCATTTTACATTCATTTGCATTATTCTACTGGGAGGGGCGCTTAATGCAATGTGTCATTATGAGTGTCTAAATATCTCCATTAGCACATATCTAAAACGTTTATCATCCAGTGCAGCAGCATATCGTTGGGACATGTACAAGAAGGAACAGTTGGAAATAAATAACCAGCATCCCATATGACTATGAAATTCCTTTAGCTACGTATTTAGAAAAATCGGAGCTGGTAAGCCTGTTATAGTTATATGGAATAAGACAGAAGACGTAGCTAATTTAAGAGAGTGTTTTTTTTTCTGCCCTTAATAGCACTGAAACAAATACCAGGTACGATAATAGAAGAAATTGGAATCTGAACATGGATCCTATTATTTCAGTAATTATAAGAGCGACCAAACCTATGAAAAGTAATTTTAAGTACTACATGTTGAATATACGCGGTGAACCATCATCATCATCAGCAGCATCACCAGCAGCATACATTCCGTCAGTCTTGACGATGACTAGACGGGGGGTCAGTGGTGTAAACTTCGGTGCAGGACTTTCCACCTTGGCTCTGAACTTGTTTGCGCAGTTCAGGTGCAGTATCTGTTGCGCATCTGATACACACATTCTGAACATCCAATGTTCATTTCCAGTGGAGCGAACCCGTAACGACTGGCAGCAGAAGAGGCCGCAGCTTCTAGCCGAAAGTAATCCCAATGAGGTAGATACTCGCCCTATCGTGTCCGCGACTGCGCCTATTCTTTCAGAATGAGGTTCCATAGCTTTTTAAGGAAAACTGTAAGGCAGCAGTAGCCTTTGCTGTTATAAGGCCCACAAGAAAGTGGTGTTTGCTTTGGGGATTGGTTCCCCTAGTCTTCGTCTAACCAAGGGCACCCACAAACAATGGGTTAGCGGTTGGTAGTGTGCCAGGGAGTATCCACACATCGGTGAGCTATAATGCACTGCCTCTGGGATCTCCTACTTCTCCGAGATCTCCTACAGGTTTAGCCTGGGGCTGCAAGACACCCAGTTACCGTATTTGGCCAACCTAGAGGCACTGTAGGTGTCTTGATGATTGAGACGCTATGTACTGGCAGGGAAGACTTATGCATAGCTGCTCCCTTTTCACCGTGAGGTTAGCCAGCGGTGTTAGCTGGAAGCGAGAAAGCATGCAAGCATGAACTTAACACTAACTTATACCTAACACACTAGACGTATCACATCCCCGTGCCGGATTAAGAATCCAAACACACACACACGCGCACACACTGTGCACCAAGTATAAGGGAAATACTAATAATTGCACTCAAAGAAACGTTTAGAATCTGTAAAATATATCTCAGTTGGTTTGATTAGATTTTGGGTGATTGCTATATCCCTATGAAAATGCAAAATGAGATGATGAAAATTGAACTCCGGCCATTAAACACTGTTCATGAAGACAATCTTCATGTTTTATCAAGCCTGTGATCAATGGTAAAATGTATTTTATTTCATTTGTTTACATCATTTACGATACTAATAGCTGAGAGAACTCAATTAGTGCATGTGTGATTGTGACTGCGTACGTATGCGTCGATATTGATTTTTATTATTATGTGTGTGTTGATGTTGATTTAGAATTTTTATATTTTACTTTCCTAAATGTTATATTTAATTCTAAGACCATTTTCGTTTTTGCACAAAATTTTGTCGCTGAAAAAGGCTAGAAGGCCAATCGATAATAATTATTAATGAATAACCGATTTTGAAATTGTGCGTCATTCGACAACTTTAAACTATGTAATATTATCGTCTATATATTTTCTAGACGCACTTTTACGAAATGCGGACCAAAGTATATACACTAGCTGACCCTGTTTTTTTTTTTTTTGTAATCAAACAGCTATATCAACAAAGTGTTATTTATTTTACAAATGATAATCGAAGAAGCGAGAGAGTTCGGGTCGGTATGTGATCGGCGTGTGGTTGGTCGGTGGTGTGACGGCAGAAGTGTGGCGCCAGTTTTTCTCTCTTCAACTTGTAAACGACTCTGTTTTCTTCTACGGATCTCATAAAAGGACATCTCTTCCTCTAAATGACGTTATTAGTAGACGTCACTAATAAATTAACCCGATGTTTTACACGCTATTCTTCTAAGTTCTACACTAACTTGTTATGAGAACATTTTTGAAGTAAACATTCCTAAATTAATGTTATTAAATATGTATTCTAACTATGTTATTATTATATTATTTTAATTGTAATTCATAACTGTGATGAGAATTATTTGATTAATTTTATTTACTGCGGACTATTATACTTATGTTTTTAGTTGTTGTTTCACGACGTTTCAGCCAACTATTCTTCTGGCCTTCGTCAGGTGGTAACCGCGACGGCATAGGAACTCTGAATCTCATAACTGCATCCACTGTAATTACTGGTATCAAAGTGTAGTATCTGTTCCGGCAGATGCTACACTTAAGATAATTTGTACCACTCAATGGAGGGGAAACCCGCTATACTGGGACAATTATTATTTTTGGTAACCAGAGTGCCCCCTTTTTGCCTACTTTTAGGGGAGCTGGTTTTTACCTCACATTAAAAACGGCCTTGTGCCTAATTTGCTCAGTGGGGGAGCAAATAAATACCATCCACTGTAATTACTGGCTTCCGTAGTTGTTGTTGGTGTCTCACCAAAACGTGGCGAGACGACACTTGCTATGGAAGGCAGTAATTGCTGTTAATCCAGTTGTTTCAGAGCTCATTCAGAGTGCCTATCCCATCGCGGTTACCACCTGACGAAGGCCAGAGAAATAGTTGACCGAAACGTTGTGATACAACTACGAAAATATAAGGATAATAATCGGCAATAAATGAAATTAATGTTTTTATTAATTTAAAACATTTTAGCTAGAAAAATCTTCAGGCTTGAATAATCCTAATAATCGACCACCCGTACACCCTTCGGGGTAGCTCGTTCAAACTCTGACAGCTAAAGCACAACAGGACCATTACACGCCACAGTCTATATTCTATTCATCTGGTGAGAGTCCTGAGATAATTTGTCTCACAGATTTGTAGATCTTTATTACGTACGTTTTGTTTTTTTTGTTACAAAGTGGTCACCACTTATCAAGGCCCGGAAACCACTCAGAGATAAGGGTTATTGCAAGTACAGTACGTTAGTGTGGAGATTTAATGAAGTGTTTACTTAAGAGGGTTGTTCATTAGGAATTTTTAACGTTGGACTTGAAGACATCCAAGTTGTAGTCAGGTGGGAAGCAGGCAGACGGAACAGAGTTCCACAGGCGCGCAGTTCTAAGAAAGAAACCATTTTCATGATATCTACGCTTTGATTTAGACACAGATAAATAGTGGGGGAAATTTTTCACAGTGGATTCTGCCAGACGGGTGTTTCCTGTGAAAGATTGGCGAGGGGGGAAGAAAAGTAGGTTTAGTGTTGGTAGCCGGACAAGTTTCTGTTGTAAGCGTTTTGCATCGAGAGCTGGAGATATGTCCTACGTGCTGGACTCACCGTGAAATTATAGGTAGACTTTGTAGAAAGACAAGCGAACAGGTCTTAAAAAAGTTTTTATATCTTACTGTTATTTTATCTGCTAAAGCACTTTATTAGATATGAACATATTTACGTGGGAACTATATTTTTATGACATTTTTTGTGATATAATCGAAATTGAAATATTGTTCTGTGGCGATAGCATTATCCAACTATTTCCCCAGCGATCTGAACGAGAGACTTGATGCAAATCTTTTTTTCAAGGTCTGAAGGCAAAGCCAATCCTACAAACTAAGCGATACTGAATGGGGCTTTTACAAAAAATATGTTATACATTTTATTAGTGTAAATATTGTATAAAGCGGAACAATAAATGCGTCGCTTTAAATAAAACACCCTATAGTTTTACTTTAAAACTTTTATTGCTAAACTCAGTTTAGGTAACTTAATCATGTAGTCTAGCTTATATCTATTTAATGTAGAAGCATTTAGTCACAATCACCGTCTCTATACTGGTCGGCAACAGGGAGAATGCTTTTTTCTACAAGCACCGGCGGGAGTTTGGCGAATATTCGGTGGAAGGCGACATTCAGGCTGGATTTGGTGTTGTAGGAGATTTTGTTGGCGATGTATGACAAAAAATTGTGTAGTCTAGCGGATTCAGCTCGGGGGATGAGATAGGCAATGGGAGAATGTTTAAAAAGTAACAGTATGCTCTTTCTAAAGCGCAGCCTGGGTCTCTTTCAACTTATATGCCGGCATCGATCATGTTTCCACACCGATGGCTTGCCAGCAGCTATTTAATTGCCCCAGGGAATCACAACACTCTTCAGCACATCCAGGTACACTTTAGTGATGATTTTTAAGCAAACCTTAGAGATATCAGGTGGCATGATTTGACCCTAACTTGAAACAACATTAAAGACCATAACTGTTGAAACTTTGTTGAGCTGTGGCCTGGATTTGCGTTTTAAGAGAACAAGAAATACTCCTACATAGTATTTTAAGTGAAATCTATTATGGAGAATTATTTATAGTAATTTATTTTATTGCGGACTATTATTCTCCTCTTTATATATATATATATATATATTATATATATATATATAATATATATATATGTATATATATATGTATATATATATGTATATATATATATATTATATATATATATATGTATGTATATAATATATATGTATATATATATATATGTATATATATATATGTATATATATATATATATATATATGTATATATATATATATATATGTATATATATATATATATATATTATATATATATATATATAAGGAATGAAAAAATATACCAGCGGTGGTTGACGTTATGTTTAAAAAAATAGAAAAAAACCGAATGAAATTATTAAAAAATCAACGTTTCGTCCTTGTTTCAGAGGACATCTTCAGGATAATTGAAATAAAAATGTGAGAAAAGAAAAAGTCATAGCCATACGCACACATATTCGTCCTTTCCCGACATGGGTTGGAATTAAAAACTGTCTTTTTTCGCACGATCTATGACTTTTTCTTTTCTCACATTTTTATTTCAATTATCCTGAAGATGTCCTCTGAAACAAGGACGAAACGTTGATTTTTTAATAATTTCATTCGTTTTTTTTTCTATTTTTTAAACATATATATATATATATATATATATATATATATATATATATATATATATATATATAAAGATGAGAATAATAGTCTGCAATGAAATAAATTAATAAGAAATACTCCTGTTGTCATAATTTGGATCGATAGAAAGCATGAATAGTGAAGCAGCGCATATCCAATTTCGTCCGTTGAACATTGTGTCACTTTCCGACATAGTAAAATACCTTTATAACTCTTGGGAGTTTACACAACTGGCCAACTAGTAGATAGTCTGAAGAAAAAATGGTTTTCCTCAAACGGAAATAGAATCATGTCGTTTTTCTATGGCGAAAATGTTATTGTTCCACTTTGCAACTTGTTAGGCAAAGAGAGTAGCAATTTCAAGGTATACACACGTAACCTGTAACCTTTTCAGCATTGCACACTCAAGTGAGAAGGAGAAGAATTAGAAACAGTTGCATGAGTAAGCCTTTCGCATGGTTGCTATAGATGGGTTGTCATCTGTGTAAATCTCAACAAATGATTTTAGAATGTGATTTAGCAGATTATAATAATTCATATCAATAACGGCGGACATATCGCAGTGGACGGATTTCTGCTTTAAACACACACATACACACACAGAATTTATATATATATATATATATATATATATATATATATATATATATATATATATATATATATATACTTCAGAATAGTTTTTATTTAACAATCAGTTGTTATGAAAACGTGAGATTGTAAGGTTTACAAACTATTAGTGGCAGTAATATTCTATAAGTTATCCCATCTAAACAAGAATTGCTCGATATGCAAGATAGAGCAAATATATATATATATATATATATATATATATATATATATTAGCAGTTCAGTCCGACTTTACTTGGAATCTATGTACTGTTCATAATTTTATGTGCATATCTTATATATATATATATATATATATATATATATATATATATATATATAAGAAATTTGACTTATGGACAGGTAACCGACATCTAAAATTTCATGTGTTCACACCCGAAATTGCCGGAGGAGTTTGGTAGAGTCTGCAAATATAAACTTTTTCAACTTTTATTTCTTGGCAGCAAAGTTCCCCCCTAAATCCTTATTTAAAAGTTTGCTGCATGCCTGCATACGCTTTATGTAAAAGTTCAAATATTTAGACAAAAAACTGGCTGAGTAATTTATGAAAAGACCGCAGAGATCAAATTTCTTTCAAATTTGACCGCTATTTTCACACCTTAACGTTTATTCTTTTTGACTCGAATCAAATTAATAAGTTAGACCCATGTTCACGTAACCTACATATAAAATTCCAGGAGTTCAGACTAAGAATTGGCGGAGAATTTGGTAGAGTTTTCAAAGTTTACATCCTTGGACTTTGATTCCTTTGACATCCAAATTTCTTGACAAAAAATCTATTTTCTAACTTTTTGCACATAGTTTTCAAAATAAATCACACTTTTATTGTGTACATATGCACAAAAACTTATGAACAGTGCATATGGCCCGAACAAAGTGGGGCTGAACTGCTAGTATTTAAGTAAAAATGATCATGCCATAAGAAAACCGAAGAAACTAATCGGGAATTAATTAAGATGCATGTATTAAAAGAAGATACAAATAAGCTAGTTCTTTTGCTGGTGGATGCAAATCCATGACTCATATATTAGAAAGTTGTATTTTTTTGTTAAATAAATAGAGAAAGGTTTTTTGATATATCAATACACACACACAAACGAATTCCTAAGTGTGTATATATATATATATATATATATATATATATGTGTGTGTATATATATATATGTGTGTGTATATATATATATATATATATATATATATATATATATGTATATATATATATATATATATATATATATATATATATATATATATATATATATATATATATATATATTAATTCTTCATTCTTCATCTTTTTGTTTTGTTTTTTCAGGTCATAAGAAATTCGAGAAATCAAATATCGGTAAGTTTAGATATGCTTTTATAATATCCCTGTTTGCGATAAACACTTCATGCAACTGATTTGTCTATCTAATCACCTATCCATTTCTAACACACCCGTATGTAGGCACATACACACACGTATACAGATACACACACACACACACACACACACACATATATATATATATATATATATATATATATATATATATATACAAGATGCATTCAATAATTGTATAATTTGTATTTGTGGAAGCATTTAACTCTTCAAAATTAAGTTTGGTATTGCTATACATATTATCAGATGGCTGCTTAGTTTTTTTTATTATTACAGGTACAAATAAACAGCTACATCTGTAATTGGAATACACCCTAGTAAAATCTGATTGTCACTGCTGGTGAATTTTAAGTGTGCAATCTGAAAAAATGTTGAAAGACTGTCAAAATATTGTAAATCATATTGTAGACAAGTTTACCGGAAGAGCTGGTCAGATGATCGGATCTACGTGTATGTTACGTAGATCAGGTTAGCTGGAGATGATTGAGAGTTTGAAAAGCTCCAAAGAAATGTATAGGATGCTTCAGACTCTTGTGGACTGTCTTGCGTGATCTGAGCATCAGTTTCTGAAAAGCATGAAAGATTCCAAAATGAAAGCGGTGCTGTGCGGGATGATGAAATGTTTGACACAAGTAAGGGTAACAGAAAACATAATTTAATTTTTGTATACAAAAATCATGTATATGGAGGGCTGTGTACCTATAGAAACAATAAGTGCGTAATTTGATGCTCGTGTGGGGAGTGCTATATTATAGTGTACCACAAAGGCACGAAACAGTGTATGTTGTATAATCGTCTAAATGTAGATATGAGTACTTGGGACGAAAGGTTCATCCTGATGTGCATAAGTGTCACTTAATGTTTATTGTTGGTGATTCTTTACTGTTTGAACCCTAGAATTATGTTGTTGCAGTAGATTTATGTTATATTTATATCTAATTGTTGATATGTGTTTGTGTGATACATGGATTTTGGGCATACCTTCATGCGTCGTTAATCTTGTCAACCTGGAATTCATCTTCTTCTTGGAGGGGAGGCTGGAACCTGTTTCGACGAATATTCATGTACTTCCAAGAACGCTGATTGGTTTTATATGGTTTTTATTAACTTTCCAGGTGGCGATCGCAGAAAAATGGAAAGTGAATATCTTTGCTTGCGTGGTTAATTCTAAGTCGCAATTTGGAGACACGTAAATCCTCTCCCCAGTGAAGGGGGAGGAGACCTGTTAAACTGACCGCTCTGGTCAACGAACGAACTCCAACTCTCAATCATCTCCAGCTAACCTGATCTACGTAACAGAGACGTAGATCCGATCAGCTGGATAGCTCTTCCGGTAAACTTGTCTACAATATGATTTACAATATTTTGACAGTCTTTCAAGATTTTTCACAATCATCTCACATCCATCTCTCAAGTTAGATAGATAAATACATAGAAAAAAACTTTCTTGTGTTCGACCTACTACATAAGAGGAAGGAAGGTGTTCGCGAGGAAATGAAGATTTGCGTTAAGTTTTTCCTAAGTTTGTTCGAGCTTGTCACAGACTATTTGACAAAGATGGGACTCAGGACAGTTCTTTACTCTTCCTATAGTAAACAGCTTGCTCTCTGTAACTGTTGCTTTTTTCTGTAAGCTCACGGAAAACCTTTGAGTATGTCGCTATGCGACAATTAAGGAGCTGAAAAATGTTCTGACCATAGTAATTTACACGTTCACACAAGACAGCCAATAATAGGGGCATTGCAAAAGTGGTTGGAACGGTAATACATTACAGCCGAAGCAAAATAATTTAAAGTGGCATAGATTTCCATGGGTGTACTAGAAATAAAAGTTCTTATACGTGGTAAGCCACAGGTTGAAGATCAAGTGAATTATCATGTTAGATACTACATTGAGGTAATACTTTCAGCATGGTCCTAGCCAAAAACGTAAAGCTCAATATTTAAAAATAGAGAAATATATATGTTTAATGGTCAAAGTTAAATTCTGTAAATAAAATAATTGCTCATGAAATCCATGGATTAAGGAAAGTAACATAACTCCCATGTATACATTCCTTGTGCCAAACAATAAATTCTTAACTGGAATATGTGTCTTTATTTTTTTAATTTTCAGAATTTTACTTAAACCACTAAACTTACATATATATATATATATATATATATATATATATATATAATATATATATAATATATATATATATATATTACTGATAGTACGATTTCAATACTTTTTCAGATTCCGATACAATTACAGATTCTGAATCCGATTTTTCATGAATCCCTAACTATTTAACTATAAAGTTGCTTTTTACTACCGTGAGGTGGGGTGATCGATAGGTTTTAGCGATACTAGAAATTAAACACCAATACATATTTTTAAATTTTGTTTTAAACAGAGTTTCTTAATAAAAGATGATCCTAAGAATCGTTTCGGCATCGCAAAATCTGCACATATTTTTCGAGGTTCGATACCGATTTCGATATCCAAAAAATTTTCGATTTTCTGATTCCTGATGCCGGTGTATATATATATATATATATATATATATATATATATATACACCGACATCAGGTAAAGAAGAAATCTACATCGGAATGACTCAGAGTACCTTCAAGCAGAGGCTGTATGCACATAACTCCACTTTCAAATATCCCCAAAAGAAATTTGACACATCTTTAGCCACCAAGATTTGGTCGCTTAAAGAATCTAATACTCCATATAAAATAAAATGGTCGATCATGGATATTAAAAAATCGCACGACCCAACCTCCAAGACCTGCTCACTTTGCACTACTGAAAAATTTAGGATCCTTCAGGCTATCAATAACCCATCCATAGCCTGTATGAATATTAAAAACGAAATCTTCAGACAATGTCCCCACAAAACAAAATTCCTCCTCGCCAAATGGCCTAATAACAGCATAACTTAACCGATTCACACCCCATTTACACAAAGACTCCTAATTCACACATAGACACCTAAATACCACGTTCACCTCTCACTCTAAACCTCAAACCATCTCTCTTCTAATCATACCTCAACATTCCTCTCCAACTTACCTCCTTACTATCACACACCCTATTTACACAAAGACACCCTATTCACGCATAGACACCTAAATTTCATATTAACCTCTCATTCTAAACTCCAAACCGACTCTGTTCTAATCATATCTCAACGTTTCCCACCACCTAATATCCTTAACTTTACCATATAAACCCTCCCAATAATAAAGATAACCTTTATAGAGAAACTATTGCCTTCCCCCCACAACCTTCGCATTTGGTAGTTGTTAAGTCTTTTAATATTGATTAATTTCCTTTAATTATTTTAATTATCTTAAATTTCTCCATTCACTATTATTCTCTCATAATTATAGTATTAATAATTTTAAAGAAATTAATCATTCTTTTAAAGTTCTTATTTTTTTATTTATTAAATTTACCTTATTTATCTTTATCCTTATTTTATTTAATTTAATTAATTGAAATAATTTAATTTAAAAATAAAAATATGTTAATATATTCATGCCTTTCTCATTATTTATTACCGTTAATTGTCCTACTTTTATTTATTGAGATGGTTTTAACAGGACATTTATATTTTTTAGAGAGTTTTCCATAGCACCCCCTTCCCCGCTATGCATACACACCCACACACACGCACGCACACACACACGCACAAACACACACACACATACACGCACCCTTTCTTCCTTTCTGTCTTCCATAATCATAATCTATTAGCGTGGGTTTTAAAACGATATATTTTTAAATATCAAATTCTGAGTCTTAAACGCTCGTCTAGCGTTTTTTCTATGTTCGTTCATTTTGCATTAGTTCCAGTGTTTTCTTTGTCGCCGAAGAGATTATACCGATTTTCCACAGTATATTATTTCTGTTTTCGGTATATCGAAACCAATGGTACGACCTTGAAATATGTATATATAGTTTTTATAATAAATATCGTATATATATATATATATATATATATATATATATATATATATATATATATATACATATATCCCATGGGCTTTTGACGGAGGATGCCTTCAGGGTACATGTTTTCGCATGCTTCATTTCCGTTAAGGGATTTTTCTTTAAACAATGTTCTATTGTCAAAGTGTGTTTTTTTTCATTCAAGAAGTCTGAAGAAAGGCTGGTTATGTGAAAATTTTCAAACGTCATAATGCTTGATAATTGTTCAACAATTGTAACTTACAATGAAACACACTTGCCGTTGTTATCAAGTCCTTTTTTGTAAGTCTTGGTTTTGTTAATACAGTATATATATATATATATATATATATATATATATATATATATATATATATATATGTGTGTGTGTGTGTGTGTATGTATGTATGTATGTCAATCTCAGTACGACAAGGCAATACCATTGCAATTGAAGTATGAACCTCAAAAACTGATAACATTTCACATTTAAACTTACGAACATGTGACAAATTAGAGAACATGCAATTATAATTTAAATCTGGTAGGACCAATAAAATCAAATATCTATGTATGTCTGTCTCTGTGTCAATATTTTCAAACACTATCTTACCCGAAAATAAAAATTGCCGTGCGGCCCAACTATCATCAAAATTTTAATTTTTTTTATGGACAATTTTCTATGGGTCTATAGCCGGGTAAGTTTTTAAAGGATCAAAATTAGTTAAAATTGTAAATTCGTTAACCATTTCGTACATTCGTTTAAGTTTGTTTGTAATTTTTATTTTTTAATCAATCCATATTCGTCTCACACTGCAACAGTTGTAATGTCATCAGCTTTGAATGTTTAGCTTGCGGTTTCGATTCTAGCTACCTGCACCTAAATACTTTATAATAATATATACAACATTTTTAGAAAGGACAGTATATTTAAGCGTATTTTACGGCCGGTAAAAACTAGGTGTTCCCTTCCCTGTAGTCTAATTTATAAAAGTTACTATGTATGCCTGCGTATCTGTCTGTACGTCTCTATATTTCTCCGAAAGTAAAAGTCGCAGAGCAACGCTAGGGGCCTGAAATCATTGTGTTATTGTTTCAACAGTTTTTCATTGGTATTTACCTTGTTAAAATAGTTTTAAAGGGGTCAAAACGGGGTTAAAATTGAAAAAAATATCCTCATACGTTTTGTACATTTACTTTATTTTTTAATTGATATTTAGAAAGCCGTTCTTAATTGATATATGTCTACGTGTCACGTTGCTACAGTGGTTAAGTCACCGGCTGTTCATGCTACAGCTTTGCTTTCGATTCTATATAACAATTACCGCTAGGACAACAGCATACACTTTCATTGTTTTCACTCTCGAGTGTGTATCGGTTAAGATATTATATGTTTTATATAGAGTGATGTTATTCTCCTGTGTCCGATATATAGAGTCGAAACAGTGATAAGATATTCTATTGTAATAGCCATAAGCCCTATTGATAATATCCATTTCCTTTTTTTATACTTTTGAAATCCGGACGCTATCATAAAATATACAACAAATGGACGCATTAAAATATTATATTTAAACGTATTTTACGAACGGGCAAATCCGGGTGCTCTCCGCTAGTGTATTTGTATTAAAAAAAAGATTTTGGATTTCTTAGATTTCTAATAACTCACTTTGGTTTTTATTCCTGCACTCAAAATAAAATTATCTCTGTTATCTTCATTCAACGTAACTGATTTGTTTCAGGTTGAATAGATATCTTAATTTGTCTTTATTCCGGGAGCAAGATTTTCCAACGCCTTCCTGCTCCCAAACAAATTCTTAATCAATCGTTATCGCTGATAGATTTCATTTGCAGCCAGTTCTTTATTTCCAAAAAAGGCATTCCATCGAACAGCTTTCCGATCACAAGTTTGTTATAAATGTAATCAGCATGGTGTCCACTTTTTTAACAAAATTTTCCGCCAAATTTTTACGTTACTCGACTAAAATAGAACGCAGTCAAAAGAAAGCACGTTTGCACGCTCCTCGATTTACCACTTTATAAGAAACCAGGGAGTTGAGCAAAGCGAACCGCATTAACAAAATGATTATTGTTCATACGAGCGAACGAGGCAAAATGTTGCGAAGTACCTTCAGTAAGTTCTCAGACTTGTTTGTGTACAAGTATTTAAAACCGTCGTAAACTTGAAAATCCAGTATGTTATTGATACACGTTTTATGAGATGACTGACCAATTTTTATGATTTCGTGTTCAAATAATCACCTACAGCCGGAATTTGAATACATCCCACTAAAGCCTGGTTGTCACAGCTAGTGTATTTTAAAAATTCAATCTTAACGTGAGGATATTATCGAGGAAAGATGTTAGGTGATTATTAAAAAAAAACTTAGCGGGATCGCAGTGAATATCTCTTAAGAAAAAAAATCAAACTTTAAATCCGTTTTCATCCGAATAAAAGCTGCTATTATTGATAAATTGGTATGCAGGGTCATCATATTGTTATCAGTTTATTTACGGTTTAGCGAATGCGCATGCGCGAATCGTATACGTGACAAATTCATTATGTTCAGAATAAGTTTGTAAGAAAACTATTTAAACATCGTGTCAAGCTGGCTTAATAGTTATGGTAATTGCCTCCCTTTCTGTAGGTTTTGCTTTCAATCTCAGCTCAAGTCATTTTTTTACTTACAAGAAATAAACTGTTTAGAAAAAATATTTGAATACACATGTCTCAGTTGTATCAATAAAAAGGTAATATGTATGAATCTTTTTTACGACAGGGCAATGGCGGACGGTCTGCTAGTATAGTGTATTATCAATCCACACAGAAATATAAAATTTGACGACTTCTTTTAACCAATTATAAATTAAGTAACGGTTTACTGTCAACGGACACGTAACACTCGTTTATTTTGTGTTGTTTTTTAGTCCTCATATGCCAGGAGAAATGTTTAAATAAAGACTGGAATAATTGATGTTTTCTGTGTTTAAATCTATCCTTATCTAACGCCTTTTTGTTGGAAATTGTTTTACCTTGAAGTTATAATTAAAACTAGTCTCACGTATTGCTCAAGCGATTTTCATAATAAAAGCGTATTAACTGAACAATGATACAATACTGTGAGGACTGGTAGCGATGGTAACGGCCAGAAGCATTTTGATTGTAGCAATGCGCCTCAGCAAGAAGATATTTATGTTGAACTTGAAAACCACCGCGTTTAGTTAATGGGGAAATAGCCAGGGATAAAATAGGAACACGCCAATAAAGACAAACTAGCAACATGTCTTCAATACAAAAGAGGTATATATATATATATATATATATATATATATATATATATATATATATATATATATATATATATGTGTGTGTGTGTGTGTGTGTGTGTGTGTGTGTGTGTGTATTCAGGCGTGTCTGATTAAACACGACAGGGTTATTCTTTTTTTCCGATTCCATTTATTATTTCAGCTCATATGTGTATAAAATGGCACCCGAAAGTTTTTATTTATACCACATGCCAGCTTAAATAAAATGAATGAAAAAGATATCAAGAAAAACTCTGTCGTGTTCAATCAGACGTGCCTAAATAATTAAGTGGCACACACACACACACACATTTTAAGCACATAAAATTAATATACGAAAGTATAAATCTATGCGTAAACTTTAAGTATTTACTTCAAACGTGCTCAATACGTAGGTAGAGCTAGTTAATAAGTTATAAATATATCTTGCGATTAAGCTACACTGAATATACCGTGTTTCGTCCACTCTACGACTCTTCAGGCTTATGCGCATAAGCCTGAAGAGTTCTAGAATGGATGAAACGCGGAATATTCTACTATGTGTATAGATAGATATATATATATGTATATATATGTATATATATAGTAAGTTATAAAATGTATATATATATATATATATATATATATATATATATATATATATATATATATGTATATAAATAAAAATTACATTAAGTTTACCAAGGTAATCAAAATGGTAAACTTAACATTTATCATAAATATTAAAATATATTAAAATATATTATAAATATTATAAAATATTATAAAATATATTATAAATATAAATATTTTATTATATTTTACTATATGCATTTACATACACCTTTATGTTTCTTATTCCGGATTTTGTAGATACCGGACATTCCCTCCCCTTAAACTCTATGTATGTATGTATGTCTTTGTTTATGTTGTATATGTGTTTAGATATGTGTATATATGTATGCATACGTGGGTGTGGGTGCTTATATATATGTGTATATATGTGTGTGTGCTATTGTATATGTATGCATATGTGTATATATATATATTATACGCGTGTGTGTATGAATGTATATGTCTGTGCGTATGTGTATGTATGTGAATATGTATGTATGCATATATATATGTATGTGCGTATGCGTGTATATATGTGAATATATAGGTTTTAATTTTTTTTATTTTTAATTTTTAATTTTCAATTTTTAATTTATTTATTTTAATTTTTATTTTTTTATCTTTTTATTTTATTTTATTTTTTTATTATTTTATTTTATTTTGTCTTTAATTTTTATTTTTTGATATTTATTTATTCACTTTTTTACTCTTCTTAATACAATAGATGCACCATTTCCTTAACTTATTCATTCACCTGTTTCTCTGACTCGTGTTTCTTAATTTCATTCTGGAACTTTTACGTGCGTATTTAAGTTGACCTAATTATTAACGCTAACTTTCGCGCTTTTGTCTGGATCATTTTGACCTTGCTTTTACAAATTTAAACTTTCACCGTGTTTCCATTTTTTTTTTAACCTTTATTTATTTGGTTCTTCCAGCCTTGGCAGTCGTGTTTTAAATGTTC
Organism: Euprymna scolopes; assembly: GCF_053919585.1. Taxonomy (NCBI): domain Eukaryota; kingdom Metazoa; phylum Mollusca; class Cephalopoda; order Sepiida; family Sepiolidae; genus Euprymna; species Euprymna scolopes. The sequence continues at coordinate 102,915,994 of NC_136508.1, forward strand.
TCTCCAGTGCTTTTTCTGTGCACATTTGAACTTTTCTTTTAATGGTTTTGAACTCATTCGATTTGTGATTTTTTCCAAGGAATTCTGCCTTTTAGATCATTTGGAACCATTTGGAAGTTACCTGTTGGAGGGAAGTTTTTAATTCGACCGTGTTTGAATTTTACCATTCTTGGATTTTTTACCCTTCATTGGACTATCCATTCATGCGAAATCATTTTATCATTTTTTCTTTTACCTCCTATTCCCCTTACCTCACCCTTTTTTATCCAAGTAAGATCTGTGACTTACTTGTGGTTTCATTAAATACTTTTACATGCAAATTCCGATCCCGCATTTTGCTTACTCCTGCCGTCTTATGATAAGGAGGGTATTTCTTCGAAACTCCGTGGATTAAGGACTATCCACTTATCTTGTGCTTCCTTTTCAAAATCAAATATGTTTTTAAATCTTTTTCAAGATGTTTTTTTAAAATGGTTTATTAATCATTTGTTCATATATATATATATATATATATATATATATATATATATATATATATATATATAAAGGGATGTATATTTGAGCAGCATTTTTTCTCTAATCCTTAATTACTAAATTAAATATACACCCCTATATATGTGTATATATATATGTGTGTAGATGTATATATATATATATGTATATATATATGTAGATGTATATATATGTAGATGTATATATATGTATATATACATATATACATGTATATATATGTATATATACGCATATATATACACATATATATGCATGCATATATACACATACATATGCATACATATATACATATATATACATATATATGCATATATATACATATATACATATATATACATATATTACTACTTAATTTACGTTAAATTAAGATAAAAAACACATATGTACCCTACTGATAATGCTACCCCAATATACGCAAGCCCTAATTCCAATAACCCACCATCTATTAAAAAACAAATTCCTAACTCGATCGTAAGTAGACTCAGTAATAACTCAAGCGATGAAAATGTCCTGACAGGTCATCCAATATTTACGAAACAGCCCTAAAAATATCGATATCAAATATAAGCATCAAAACACCAATAACTATAATAAAATTAAAAATAGAAGAAAAAGCACTATAATTTGGTATACGTCCCCATACAATCAAATGTTAAAATGTTAAAATGTTAAAAACCAAACTTGACAAAAAATTTCAAGATCTTATTGAAAAAACATTTTCCTGCAACCAACCCCTTACACAAAATCTTCAATAAAAATACCTGAAAATCATCCTACAGTTGTCGCGAAAGTTTAGAGATGATCATTAAATCACATAATCACAAAATATTAAATAAAAACAATGTAAATAACAACGAAATAAACAATAAAAAAGTAAACACCATGACAAAATTAAAACTAACACTAGCAGAAATAATAATAGTAGTAATAATAATAACAATAATAATAATAATAATAATAATAATAATAATAATAATAATAATAATAATAATAAACCAACCCCGGACAAGAGCAAACTAACAAAAACAATAGAAAATAAACAAATAAATAAATTAAATAAACATGGATATACATAAACAATCACGCATATATGTATGTATATGTATATATATATATATGCATATATATATATATATATTTATATATAAACTAACAATAAAAAACACCAACCTAGTTTTAAACAGATCCTTTGTCCGATAAAATGCATGCCCATTTGCTGATAGGAAGGGCGGTGTGGATTCTAGAAAGCTGATTGGCTAACTAAAATCTCAATAGAAGAGGAGCATATAAAAACGATAAACAACCACAGAATTCGCGCATGAGCCTGGAGAGTCCTAGAGTGGATTAAACGCGGAATATTCAGTGTAGCTTTATCGACATATATATTTTATAAATTACTATTTATATATATATATATATATATATATATATGTATATATATGTATATATATACATATATATATACATATATATATGTATATATATATGTATATATATACATATACATATATATATGTATATATATACATATACATACATATATATATATATATATATATATATATATATATATATATATATATATATATATAATGGGTGTATATTAGAGCAGCATTTTTCTCTTAGCCTTATTTTACTGAATTAAAAGATGTCTTTTGTCTATTTCTTCTTTTTTGGATCTTTTCCAACTTTCAAATAACGGTCGTCACTTCTGGCAGAAATTGTCGATGTAATCGATATATTTATCTTAAGTCCGAGTACTTGCCAATCCTTCTGAATTCATCGTCAGGAATAGTTCAGCCTAAATGGGTTTTGAAAATTCATATAAAATAAATAAATTATATACATATGTGTGTATTTGTGTTTGTCTGTGTCTGTGTGTCGTTCTGTGTCTTTGTCTGCGTGTGTATGTGTTTGTATGTGTGTGTGGTGTTAATAATGGTAATTGTATTCCGACGAAATAAAGTAAAAAAATAGTAACGGACCAAATTATGTATTCACTGAGGTTTCGTCTTTATTGCGAGATTTTATGCTGGAAGAATAAAATGAAGAAATCAAAACACGAAGACAAGTTCGGTTTAACATCATTAATATCCGAAAATTCGAAGTGATGCTGTAAATACCTCATACATTACGCCATTTTTAATTTCTCTCCCTATTTTCGAAATTTAATAAACGCACTTTATTTCCTTTTGATGGATTGATTGATTAATGCTATTTCTTCTGATAAGATACGAACAAATAGATTCACTGATGGAATAATAATTAAATGATTGATTTTGTGCTACGAAACAGATACTGTCAAGAATTGGAAATGTCAATTGAATTAAAAGAAGTAAATTCGAAGATGGCCAACATAATGGAACGTAGGATATAGATTTTGGTCATTAATTCACTACACACACACACACACACACACACACACACACACACACACACACACACACGCACGCACTCCCCCATATATATATATATATATATATATATATATATATATATATATATATATATATGTATATATATATAACTTGTATCTGTTTTTTTTATTTGTAAATGATTTTCTTACCTTTACCAACACATCAAGTTAATGTTAGTGAATTTTATTTTATTAATTTTAGGTGTATTAGGTGTTTTACTTATAATGTGTCAAGTATTTGAAGTTTTCGTTTATATCAAGGATAGAGGCGTTTTCAACAAGAAATTGTCCTAAATTCGGGCAGGGGAGGGTAAATCTGATCATTCAAGTTTAAATACACCCCTGTCTATGGAGCGATGCACACACACACACACATACACACACAGAGACATAACCACACACACACACACACACACACACACATATATATATATATATATATATATATATATATATATATTAAATATTGATTCAATGAATTTCCAAAAACCCTTATTGAAATTAAGTGGTTCAGTTTTCAATTATTCTGAAGAGTATATATATATATATATATATATATATATATATATATATATATATATATTCAGGCAAAAATCATTAAAAAGTAGAGATACCTTGTTTTAATGATTCTTTTTTTTTTTTTTCATTTTTTCGATCTTTCGTAAGATTTTTTTAACTTCAAGATGGAAGGTATTTACAAATGTTCCATGATGCACACAAGCGCTTTCGATTCTTTCTTGAATCACCATCAGGTGGAGATAAAATATTAAAAATAGAAGTGAAATATATAGTTACGAATGATAAAAAGAGTCAATGAAAAGTCGATTAAAATATACATTTACGAGTGATAAAAAACTCGATTATAAATTAGGATGATAAAAGGCAATGTTAGTAAAACCAGTCGTATACTGTTTATGCTAAACATTTCAGCACATCATTGCTACTTTCAACATTAATGCTATTTATAGATGGGTGCTGGGTGTTTATATATAGTGCTTCAAGTATTTTTAATTTTTTACAATTACTTTCTCGTTGCAAAATCCTTGTGTTGTCCACGAGAACCTTTCTAAGATTAGAGGGGGGGGCAGCTATGTTGATTTGTTAAATGCTGGTATATTGAGCTAGTACTGTTCAAATGCATCGTTAATCGACGGGGCAATCTTGTTTTTGTATGCCTAATATATGCGTTTTTATTTTATATATATAAAGTGAAAGTGTCTGTGTCTGTGTACATTTTCCTACGCAATAACTCTGCCAATTTTAAGGCTACATATTCGAAATTTGATATACAGGGTACGGAGATTTGGGAAAATCGATGTGATTGATTTTCGGACACAAATTATGCGATTAAGAGGTCAAAGTTCAACGATTTGTCCTTTGAGAACTCTTCCAAACTCCTCCTACAATTTTGGGTCTAAACACGTGTAATTTTAGATATAAATTCCTTCGGCATGGATCGAACTTACTAATTCAGTTGAGCCCTAAACAATACATTTTAAGGGGTGATAATAGTGGTCAAAGTAAAGAAAATTGACCGTTTTTTTTTGTTTTTTGTTTTGCTCAGCATGTACCTCAAAACACCCGGGCAACGCCGGACACTCATGCTAGTATATATACACATGCACAGAGAGAGTGAGAGATAGAGATGTTTTTGTTTGTTTTACGTAAACACTTCTATTTAGCTACACAATAAGGAGATAGACGGTTACATTTTCAGGAAATATTGCTTTACAAATGTGGGGGATCGTAAAAAGAATTGAGTGAAATTAGTAGGGAAATCATCGCATATGCAAATCAGGAAGTTTGTCAGATGTTTTTTTTATGAAATAAACCAATGGTATTTATATTAGTTAAGTAGAAAAGATAACGAAGAAATAAAGATGGAATAAAATAAGAATATATTAAACATAAACAAAGAAACGAAAAAGAATAATAATGATGATAAAATAATAATATAAAAATATTAATAATTAAAGATAATATTTATAAAAATAACATTACTACTACTACTACTACTACTAATAATAATAATAATAATAATAATAATAATATCGAAATAATAAATAAATGTTTTTTTTAATATAATAACATTAATACTACTTCTAATAATAATAATTAAAAAGATAATAGTCCCAAAACATTAAATATTAAAAATAATTATATTTATAATAATAGCCTTATGAGTATTATGCATAATATCAAATCAATAAATAAATATTGAAAATAAACATAATAACTCAATACTACTTCTACTATTAATAATGATAAAAATATTCAAATGTATAAATAATTTTAATAATAATAATAATAAAAATAATAATAATTATAATAATAATCTACAAAACACAAGAAAACAGCAAATGCAAACGCTGTGGACAAAGAGACGAGCCAATAAAAAATAAGTGAATGCATCAAACTTGCCCAAAAGGAATACAAGAATAGACATGACCAAGTGGGAATTGTATTCCACTAGATATTATGCAAACTGCATCTAGAACGCACAGACAAGTGGTACAAACACGAGCCGGCAACGGTACTTAAAAAGGCGGACCACACATCCTCATGTGACATGGAGATACAAACAGATAAACTCATCCAAGCAAAAAGACCGGATGTCGTAAAAATTAACAATAAAGAAAATCCGCTCTTCCAGCTGACCACAGGGTGAATATAAAAGAAAATGAGAAACGGAGCAAATACACAAAGCTAGCGAGAGAGCTGAAAGGGGTATGGAAGATGAGGAAAATCAAATAAATACCTCTAATACCACTCGGAACAATCCCAAAAAACTTTGAAAAAAGAATGGGAAAAATTGAAATCAAACGAACCACTGGAAAAACACAACGAGCAACAATATTAAAAACAGTTGAAATATATTTTTTTTTTAAAATCGTGGAATTTGGAAACTAACACCCAGAACCAACTGCCGTGGGACAGACTAACTGCTGCAAAGGCAAAACATGAAACATTACATGGAACCAAAACACTGAAGTCGCATATTTATAACTTCTCTAACCAACCCAACCCTTATCCTCCCATTGCCACATCGTTGACCCCCATCAAAAAAAAAAAAGAAAGAGATCAAATAACCAAGTAGAGTCAATGGAGGAGGGAAAGGTCAATGAACTTACCAGACCTCAGCGGATTAAGTGCGAAGAGAAGTGGGGCCTTGGGAAGGCTTATTGGCACTCAAATTCCAGCGAGGACCAATAGCTGCTGCCAAGGAGAAATCAATGGACAGCATCTGCTGCAATGTTGCATTTTTTTTTATCGAAAAAGGTCGAGAGTACTGGAAACTTGGGGAGACTTGTTGTCAATCAGCTTCCAGGGCACACCACATGCTGTTTTCAGAGAGACATTTCTTAAGATCTGTGTGAAAGCTCCTTGTGAACCAATAATAATATTAATGATAATAATAATTATAATAATAATAATAGTAGTAGAAGTAGTAGTAGTAGTAGTAATAATAATAATAATAATAATAATAATAATAATAATAATAATAATAATAATAATAATAATAATAATAATAAAAATCATCGCTGAATAAGTGCGAAGAGAACTTGGACCTTGGGGAGGCGTATTGCCACTTAAATTCCAGTGAAGTCAAATAGCTGAGAAATCAAATGCAAACAGTTGTTGCGATAATGAAAACTTACTTGCAAATTATCGAAAGAGGTGGAGAATACTGGAAATCTGGGGAGACTTGTTGTCACTCAGCTTCCAGGGAACACCGCAGGCTGTTTTCAGGGAGATACCTCTGAAGACCAGTGTGAAATGTCCTTGTGGGCCAATAATAATAATAATAATAATAATAATAATAATAATAATAATAATAATAATAATAATAATTTTTAGGTCAAGATTGATTGAAGGAAATACAAATATCCGTAGCAAAGCCCTTATCTGTGGGTACACTTCAATGGAAAGAAAACGAGCTGAAAGATACGGGCAGAAAGCCAATGACTACCAAATAATATAGGTACTTACTCCAAGAGTGATGTCGATAGGTAATACGAAAAGAAATCAGGGAGGGCGAGGAGTCATACGTTTAGAATGATGTGTAAAATGAGAAGTAAATAATCTGAAAATGTACGTCTTCAACTGAAAAGCAAAGATTATAAAAGTGTTTCATGATAAGGGCTGTCCCCTTTTCATGTAAGTATAAAAATAGAGAGATTTAGTTAAAATGAAAATGAAATAGAATAGACGAAATTCGAACCTCGTAATTTAGGTTTAGAAATAGATTACGAGAGTGAATTAGCAAATGGAATGTAAAAAACAAACCATTGTTTAGCTTAGAGATAAAATAGTTGCAAGAAAAGAATGTGCATTGTCAATTCTGTTATGAAAATTCAATTGAAGAATGCAACTATAAGATAATTTTATAAACATGTTTTTAACATGTTAGAAATATAGGTTACTGGGAATATAGGTTAAAAATCCTTTTGTAAACAAAGGCAAAAGATTGATTGGGAAGGAACTGGTGATTCTGTAGATATGTACGGGAGGCAGGGGACAAACAAACCAATTCTGGTGATAGTTGATAAAATGTGTCTTCAAGGTTAGGACAGAAGCCGTAATATGTGGCATACATACGCGAGCGCTCAGGACACATTACGTAAAGTATAACATTGAAACTCGCTTATGTCAAATGTGTGAATGGAAGCGTGAGAATGTGCAGTAACTGTGATGAGTAAGCTCAACGTGCATTACAACATATGGAAGGACATTTTCAATGCAGACGGAAATGATATCAGAGGAATAGTGGAGAGTTAAAATAAATTTTACATTTATGAATATTTTATTTATGAATGTTAAGTTAAGGAATGTTACATTTATGAATGTTGCAATTATAAAAGTTACATTTATGAATGTTACATTTATGAAGTTTACAATTATGAATGTTACATTTATAAATGTTACAATTATGAATGTTATATTTATGAAGTTTACAATTATGAATGTTACAATTATGAATGTTACAATTATGAATGTTACAATTATGAATGTTATATTTATGAATGTTACATTAATGAATGTTACAATTATGAATGTTACAATTATGAATGTTACATTTATAAATGTTACAATTATGAATGTTACAATTATGAATGTTATATTTATGAATGTTACAATTATGAATGTTACAGTTATGAATGTTACATTTATGAATGTTACAATTATGAATGTTACATTTATGAATGTTATATTTATGAATGTTACATTTATGAATGTTATATTTATGAATGTTACATTTATGAATGTTACAATTATGAATGTTACATTTATAAATGTTACAATTATGAATGTTACAATTATGAATGTTATATTTATGAATGTTACAATTATGAATGTTACATTTATGAATGTTACATTTATGAATGTTATATTTATGAATGTTACATTTATGAATGTTACATTTATGAATGTTACATTTATGAATGTTACAATTATGAATGTTACATTTATAAATGTTACAATTATGAATGTTACAATTATGAATGTTACAATTATGAATGTTACATTTATAAATGTTACATTTATGAATGTTACATTTATGAATGTTACAATTATGAATGTTACATTTATAAATGTTACAATTATGAATGTTACATTTATGAATGTTACAATTATGAATGTTACATTCATGAATGTTACATTTATGAATGTTACATTTATGAATGTTACAATTATGAATGTTACATTTATAAATGTTACAATTATGAATGTTACATTTATGAATGTTATATTTATGAATGTTACATTTATGAATGTTACATTTATGAATGTTACATTTATGAATGTTACATTTATGAATGTTACATTTATGAATGTTACATTTATGAATGTTACAATTATGAATGTTATATTTAGGAATGTAACAATTATGAATGTAACAATTATGAATGTAACAATTATAAATGTAACATTTATGAATGTAACATTTATGAATGTTACAATTATAAATGTTACAATTATGAATGTTACATTTATAAATGTAACATTTATGAATGTTACATTTATGAATGTTACAATTATGAATGTTACATTTATAAATGTTACAATTATGAATGTTACATTTATGAATGTTACAATTATGAATGTTACATTTATGAATGTTACAATTATGAATGTTACATTTATAAATGTTACAATTATGAATGTTACATTTATGAATGTTACAATTATGAATGTTACATTTATGAATGTTACAATTATGAATGTTACATTTATAAATGTTACAATTATGAATGTTACATTTATGAATGTTACAATTATGAATGTTACATTTATGAATGTTACATTTATGAATGTTACATTTATGAATGTTACAATTATGAATGTTACATTTATAAATGTTACAATTATGAATGTTACATTTATGAATGTTATATTTATGAATGTTACATTTATGAATGTTACATTTATGAATGTTACATTTATGAATGTTACATTTATGAATGTTACAATTATGAATGTTATATTTAGGAATGTAACAATTATGAATGTAACAATTATGAATGTAACAATTATAAATGTAACATTTATGAATGTAACATTTATGAATGTTACAATTATGAATGTTACAATTATGAATGTTACATTTATGAATGTTACATTTATGAATGCTACAATTATAAATGTTACAATTATTAATGTTAAAATTATAAATGTTACATTTATGAACGTTAAATTTATTAATGTTACAATTAATTAATGTAACAATTATGGATGTTACATTTATTAATGTTACAATTATAAATTTTACATTTATGAACGTTACATTTTTGAATGTTACAATTACGAATGTTACATTTATAAATGTTACAATTATGATTGTTACATTTATGAATGTTATAATTATGAATATTACAATTATGAATATTACTATAATTAATGTTACAATTATGAATGTTACAATTATGATTGTTACAGTTATGAATGTTACAATTATGAATGTTACATTTATGAATGTTACATTTATGAATGCTACAATTATTAATGCTGCAATTATGAATGTTACAATTATGAATGTTACAGTTATGAATGTTACAGTTATGAATGTTACAGTTATGAATGTTACATTAATGAATGTTACAGTTATGAATGTTACAATTATGAATGTTACAATTATGAATGTTACATTTATGAATGTTAAATTTATGAATGTTACATTTATGAATGTTACAATTATGAATGTTACAGTTATGAATATTTCATTTATGAATGTTACATTTATGAATGTTACAATTATGAATTTTGCAGTTATTACTGTTACATTTATGAATGTTACATTTATGAATGTTACAATTATAAATGGTACAATTATGAATGCTACAATTATGAGATGTGTCAGTCATGATTGCGCCAAGGTATTTGAGTTCGACTTCGTCAAGAGAATCACCATTCATTACAATGGGGATTTTAGTTCATAGGGATCAGGTCGGCTATGCATATATTGTTTAAAGGCATCTATTAGCACTCAATATTCGACACCAGATCTGAAATTACAGACACCGCATTAACAAATGCTTCACTGCGTAGCACGATATTATTCGCTATTCATTTTAAACATCCTGTTTGCTAGTGACTACGTTGGTTGACGAACGTCGGCGCAGGACCACATACATGCATCTGATGTGCAGGGATATTCTTTTCATGGCAGTTACTAGATGTTGTGCTACTAGACCTGGCAGACCGAAGATACTGGCTTCTTGATCTAAAATGCACAAAATATTTATGTTGTTTTTTTCCTTTCACTTTGTAAAATCCAATCATTTTCTGTAAAGTCAAAAACAAATGCCCCTATTTTTCTCAGCAAAATAATGGCAAACCACCAAACAGTATAAATATTTGAGCATACAATGTATTTGAGAGATAGAAACAGTTCTCCTAAATAACTGAATTTGTTATTGAATTTCCTGAAAAGGTTTATATGCCGTAAAACAAAGCAACGAACATTTTTATTAAAAGTTAGACCAGATTATAAGCAGTATTTGTTCTTAGTTTTTGCTCATATAAAATATTTTATTTATATTATATTGCACTGATTAAAAGTATTTGTTGATGAAATGAACGATCTTTATAAAGGAAGTCCAAGTTATATGCAAGAAAAAGTAAGAGTGAGATAAAGTGCTTTGTTTTGTTTGTCTAATAGTAAAGTTTATCTAATATTGTCAAATGTTTTATATATATATATATATATATATATATATATATATATATATATATGCTAGCAAAAGTACCCGTCGTTGACTGGCTTCAACAACAGCCTACAGAAAATTGACTCTGATGTATGAAAGTATGATAGATTATGAAAAGGAAGGGTTGTAAAGAGATAGCTTCGAATTTGAGGGTATCAAAACAAAAGCTAAATATGATGAAAGTAAAAATAAAATATATAAACCCCATAATTTATTATACCATACCTGTTTACACTGAAAAACTTATCACAATACTCAGTGGATCTATATTAAAAAAAACATGGTAAAACTGTGTGACATATTTCCATTCTATGGAGGTCAGGCGCGAACGAACACCCCATAATTTTATTATACCATATTTTTTCAAACGGAGACATAATTATCAAAGTATACTTACGCAGATAGATATGAAAAGTCTTTATTAAAGTGTGTGCCTATTTCAATTCTATGTAGGCTAGGCGCCAACGCATACCCCACAATTTTATTATAGCATGCGTATTTAAGTTAAAACATACTTATCAAAGTATTATTATGTAGATCTATATCAAAACCCCTAGTAAACGTTTTTTTTTTAATTTTTTATTTTCATACTTTGTGGAATTTTTGCCTGTGTGTGTACGTGCGTGTGCCTTGTCGAATGTGCTCTGTCTGATTTATGTATACGTACTTATGTATGAGTGTGTAAAGCGTTCTGTTTCTTTATGTGCTAATATACAGTTCTGCTTAATACGAGGGTGGATTTTGTGAAGAATTCCCCTCCTGTGTAAGTAAATATAACTACTAGTCGGTTTGAAAGAATAGCATTTTGTTAAATTTATTTTCACTGCATGTAAGTGTTTTGAAACGTGTATCTGTTTTGCGAGATTTTTATATTACATTTTTTTTTACATAAGCGTAACCACTTATCAAGGCCCAGAGATCACTCGAGGATAATGCTTAAGAGTGTACAGTAGTCAATTGGACAATGTAGTAATCGTTAGTAATGGAAATTCGGTGAATTTCTTAACTTAAGTGGAACGGCTCATCAAGAATTTTTTTACGTTAGACTTGAAAACAACCATATTGTAGTCAGCCGGAAAGCAGGAAAACGGAAGACAATTCCACAGGCGTGCAGTTCTAAGAAAGAAGCTTTGTTAATGGAATCTACGTTTCGGTTTAGGCACAGTTAAAGAGTGGGGGAATTATTGATAGTGTTGTCAGATAGACGAGTGTTTCTTGTGAAAGTTTGGCGAGGGGAGGGGCATAGATTGAAGCTCAGTCGAACACTTGCCATGAAAATAACGATAAAGCAGCGACAAACTCGCAACATCTCTTCTGTGAGATAGAGGTTGCATGGAAGAGAAAACGGCATCTTCTACGAGGCTAGGAAGTCTATTTTGAAAGTCCTTTTTAGCAGGTCCTGCCCTGATGTGGAACAAGTACTCCATCCTTGGACTTACCTGGCTCTTATATAGATAGATAATTGATTCAGCAGTAAGATATCTACGGAGTCGATAGAAGCATCCCATTATTTCAGCGGCCTTGGCAACAGATTTGATGTAAGCGTTTCATGTAAGATGAGGAGTACAGTTCAAGAAAATTATTTCTGAGGTTTTTCGTGGCACCTGTGTAGGATTTGATGCATTCTTTGCATTTTAATCCTGTCTAGATAATTTTTAATTTGAACATTTTCTTCTTTCAAGAACTTTTGATTGGCGGTATGTAAAAATTACTATTACGATTTCTTCAATACGAAGAACGATTGGCGCCACTTTGGATTCATTTCATGCAATTTTATTATTAATGCTCCTACAGCTATGACCTAAACCGAAACAAAAACATACGAACAATTCTTGATACGATTTTTTATAAACATTAGATTACTGGAGCGCCATCAGCTTTAATCCAAATCAAAATCAAAACTTATGAATAACGCTAAGTAAAAGTAATTCTTACAAGAAATGTACGTCAAAACCAATTAAACGACAGTCACTCGGATATAAACGTGACACACAAAATAAATAACGCATACACTGCTGCTGCTATTATATATATATATATATATATATATATATATATATATATATATATATATATATATATATATATTTATGATATTGATGTCCAGAAAAGGTATGGGGTTGTTATTTTCTCTTTCATACATATAGTTAATAGTGGGTTCAATCTTGTTTAATTTATCAGTGATATTCTCTATTTTGGAAGATATGTGGGGTTTTGGCATGTCTATTTTTAGAATTCATAGAAACCGGACCCATGAAATATAAATTGCCCAAGGGCACCTCCTACTATAGATATATTGATGATATTTTAATTTTTCTCCCTATATCTTCCAAAATAGAGAATATCACTGATAAATTAAACAAGATTGAACCCACTATTAACTATACGTATGAAAGAGAAAATAACAACGCCATACCTTTTCTGGACATCAATATATATATATATATATATATATATATATATATATATACATATAAATATATATATATATATATATATATATATATATATATATATATATATATATATATATATATACTCTTATCTGTACTATCTTTAGATTTCCTCTAATTATATGTTTTATCCCATCCTCACAGAAAGGAGAGGAATTACAATCAATTTCTGAGGTGCTTATAATATCATTTATATAAGAAAGTTCTACCATCTTTGTTATAATTAGGCACCTTGTATCATATAGTTCGCTCTTGGTTGTTGTTCTTTATATATATATATATATATATATATATATATATATATATATATATATATATATATACGAGCAAACAGTTAATAAAACATGTTAAAGTTAAAAACACTTCGAAATGAGTTAAAAACATATTTAAGCTTAAAAGGAAACACTAGATAAATGGATAGTCCTTAATCCGCAGAGTTTCGAAGAAATACTTTCCTTCTCATCAGAGGGTAGGAATTAGCAAAATGCGGGATCGGATTTTTCATGCAAAAGTATTTGATTAAACAACAAGTAAGTCAATGACCTTACTTGATAACAAAAATTTGAAGCAGAGGGAATATGGTGAAGAAAAAGGTGATTACACGTGAATAGATAGTCTGGTGGAAGATAAATAATCCAGTGACGGTAAAATCCAAATATATAACTTCAAGAAAGTTAATTCAATTTCCATTTGCACAAGAAAAAAAAATCCAAAGAAATCCTGTAATTGGAAGATAGTCCATAATAATCTAAAGGCAGAAATCCATGGAATAATTCACAAAAATGTGTACAAAGGAAAAAAAGACAAAATTCAAATATTATTAATAAAAGAAAAATAAGATATGCTTTTCACTCTACTGCCGAGACATAAAATTTTATTATATATATAGGATAGCGTGTGTGTTCTTTTGTGTGTTACGCTTTTCGGCATTTTGCATTAATAGAGATTTAAGAACACACACGCTATCGTATTTATATATAGAGAATACTAAATGTTAGTTATTTTATTTGGTAAGTGTTATTGAGATCCCGGCCATAATCTCTTTCATTTTGAGAAGGGGGGGCAGTCTTACGTGTTTAATTCCTGTGATGACGTTATTATCTTCTGTTTAAAAAAAACGAATATAATATATTTATGATGTACTAAATTGTCATAGTCCAAGAATCACATGGATGTACGTCTGATCAAAAAAATCAGGTAAATGGATTAGTGTACGCTAGAGCTTATTTTTACCATTCCAAAAATCACGTGAATATACTAAGTTATCATGAGTTTATATTTTCGTACTTAATGTCCTCATGGCAGTAATTGCAAAAACTCTTTTTAAGGAGGGGAGATTAAAGTCACCGGAATGCTGAGACTGATACTACACTCTGAAATTTATGTTGAAGTAATGGCTGCCTAATCCTTAACCGTGTTAATATTTTTATGTATTACTTTCAAGAAGCTGCTGAAACAGATTATGATTTAAATATTACTTTATTTTAAGTATATTTTTAACAGTGGGCTTAGGATATAAAGAATTATGAAAAACCCATATGTAAATTAATTAATCGGTGTATTCGTAATGAAATAATCAGCCCAGATAATAGATCAAAGTTATACTTTCATTAAGGGAGGGATAAGATGGGCTAAAAATATTAAAAGTCGTTGTCAAAATTAGTAACATGTCCCAAAATTATGAAAAATGATGGAATGTCAGTTAACCGATTCGTGTGTTTGTCATGAAATAATCAGCCTAAACGACATATCAAAGTGATTTTGGCAGGCGGTAAGGCGGGTTAAAATTGTGAAAAATGATTGTTGACATTAGTAACATATTCAAGAATTATGAAAAACGATGAAATATAAGTTGAGTTGTGTGTTTTTAACGCAATAATCGATCCAAACAATATATCAGGGTTATTATTTCATTGAGGGGAGTATAATATGCGTCGAATTTATGAAAAATAATTGTAGAAATTCGTAACATATTCAAGAATTATAATAAAATGATGAAATGTGAGTTAATTGATAGGTGTGTTTGTAATGAAATACTCAGCCCAGACACTATATCAAGGTTATTCATTTAGTAAGAGGGTGTATAATGTGGGTCAAAATTATGAAAGATGACTGTCGAAATTGGTACAATATTCAAGAATTATGAAAAATGATGAAATGTGAGTAAATTGATTGATGTGTAATTAATGAATGATACGATAATGCGGGGTTTAATTGTGCAAAGTGATTCTCAAAATTAGTGACATATCCACGAATTATGAAAAATAATGAAATGTGAGTTAATGGATAAGTGTGTTTCTAATAAAATAATCATTCCAGAAAATATATCGAAATTATTATTTTAGTAAGGAGAGAGACAATGTAAGTATAAATTATGAAAAAGGATTGTCGAAATTAGTACTATGTTCAACAATTAGTAAAAATGACGAAATGGGAGTTAATTGATTGGTGGGTTTTTTTATTAAATAATGAGCCCAGACAATATATCAAGTTAGTATTTAAGTAAGTAAGGGGGCGATAATGAAAAATGATTGTCGAAATTAGTAACATATCCAAGAATTATGAAACTGATGGAATTGAGTTGTGATTGTTATTTTTTTAATTTAATAATTTGTCCATACAATATATCAAAACAATTGTTTTAGAGGTCAAAATTATTTAAAATAATGTTTGATTTTTGTGCCTTATTTTATATATATATATATACATATATATATATATATATATATATATATATATATTACTACTTCATTTACTCAAATAAAATTAATATACGAAAGTATAGATTTATGCGTAAACTTAAAGTATTTACATCAAAAGTGCTCTATACGTAGCTAGAGCTCGTTAGTAATTTATAAAATATACATGGCGATTAAGCTACACTGAATATTCGGCGTTTCATCAACTATAGGATTCGTCAGGCTTATGCGCGAATTCTGTGGTTGTTTCTCGTTTTTATATATGTTGAGGATTTTAGTTAGCCAATCACCTTTCTAGTGTACACCGCATCCCTTCCTATCAGCCAATCGGCAGGCATTTTATCGAACAAAGGATCTGTTTTAGAACTAGGTTAGTGGTTTAAGGCAGATGATTTTCCTCATTTCTGCTCTTTTTTATATATATAAATATACATATGTGTACACACATACATGCATACACCCATATATATATATATAAAAAGAGCAGAAACGAGGAAATCGTCTGCCTTAAACCAATAACCTTGTTCTAAAACAGATCCTTTGTTCGATAACATGCATGCCCATTGGCTGATAGGAAGGGGCGCGGTGGATACTAGAAATCTGATTGGCTAACTAAAATCCTCAATATATATAAACACGAGAAACAACCACAGAATTCGCGCATAAGCCTGACGAATCCTATAGTGGATGAAACGCCGAATATTCAGTGTAGCTTAATCGCCATATATATTTTATAAATTACTATATATATATATATATATATATATATATATATATATATATGTGTGTCTGTGTGTTTGTGTGTTTGTTTTCGTGTATATGTGTCAGTGTATTTTTGTTCGTGTGTTTGAAGTATATATGTGTGTATGTTCATGCGTGTAGAGAAAGAGGCAAAGAAAGGTATAGAGAAAAAGTACGACATAGTTATTAAGAAGCATAAAAACGCTGTTGATTTTAATGTGTTTGATACGGGTTTCCGCTATTTGTTATAGGTTGTTGCAAAAAGAAACTCTTTTCTTTGTCCAAGTACTTAATATTAAATATTTATGACCAACATTTTTGTAATTCAATCATGGATATCTCGAAATCGGCCAATGTTATATGTGAAACCTATACTCCAATAACAAAACTTGTTTCTCTTTTCTGGTAATGATTATTTTATTGGTTGCATTAGTACGCTCAATTTCACGGACTTTGCTGCTTTCTCGGCTAAGGATATTCATCATCGGTTTCAATAATCAATTAGTTCATTTCTGTAATGAGCTGATCCATTTTTATTGCAGGTTCTATGCAGCTCTCGGATGACTCACCTTCCTAAGCTTTGCCTTTTCTGTTTGAGAAGGGGTTACTTTATCGCTAAAATTCTAATGCGCTCTATATGGGAAATGTACACAAGGGAGTACAAGGACTTTTTTGCAAGCCATAATGGTCCTCGCCATTGCAGGGCTGACTTCTCTATCCCGCATCCCGACACTGAAGTAGGGGAAGAACTAAATATATAACTTTGGGTTTTACTATTCGAACGATCGACCATGCAATCGAAATACATACGGAAATAGGTTCTATGGAAATATTAACCAGCTAGATAATAATATTAGCTAGAAAATAATATTAGCTAGATAATAATATTAGCTAGATAATAATATTAACTAGATAATAATATTAGCTAGATAAGAATATTAGCTAGATAATAATATTCCCGTACTTTATTGAATCAATTTATCGTTAGATTGCAGTCAGCAAGAATTTCGCCCTAATACTAAAACAGTCTACAATTTTATGATACGTCTAGACGGCATAATTTGAGTGTCCGATACGCCCAACGCCATCTCGTAAACTAGTTACGTGCACATATCTCTACTAGAGAGTCGATTACTCGTGTTTGTACGGATTGATTATCGGTTTTATGAGCTCAACATTAAAAGATTGTGCATTGCGGATAATAACCTTATCTGAAAACGATGGATTTAATATCCGGTAAATGCTAATGTCAGGGAAGCTGATGTAAGATTATGTATTTGACACCGACCATAAACTCTTCCTACTTAACGGAAGGTAGCATTTGTATTCTGTTTCAGTATAAATGCATGAATAAATTTACACCTGCACGCGCACACACGCACACACACATACATACATATGTATATATTACTACTTAATTTACTCACATAAAATTAATATACGAAAGTATGAATTTATGCGTAAACTTGAAGTATTTACTTCAAATGTGGTCAATACGTGAGTAGAGCTAGTTAGTAAGTTATAAAATATATATGCCGATTAAGCTACACTGAATATTCCGCGTTTCATCCACTCCCGGACTCTTCGGGCTTATGCGCAAATTTTGTTGTTGTCTGTCGTCTTTATATACGCACCTTCTATTGAGATTTTAGTTAGCCAATCAGCTTTCTAGTATCCACCGCGCCCTTCCTATCAGCCAATGAACATACTCTTATCAGACAAATGCTCATTTGACCTCTTGTAGGCCTGTTTCTTTATGTGTGCTCTATTTAGCCTGGATATCTAGTTTCTTGACCTGTTTTAAATCTTGGTTATGTTTTTTTATGTTAGTTTATATATAAGTATATATATGTACATACACATATGCATATATATATACATATATATATATATATATATATATATATACATACATATATGGGTGATCGTTTATGTATATTTATGTTTATTTATGTGTTTATTTTCTATTTCTTTTTTGTTAATTTTAAAACTATTTTGTATCGCAATCCTGGAGTAAATTTTATCTTGTGAACACAGTTGTTTGCTATTTCTCTTCTACAGTTTAATAGATGTTGGGTTCTTTAAAGTACAGGATAGCAAATCTTTCATGAAGGCATAATCTACATGGGTCGTCAAGGTCCCTATACGTGGTAGCTTGTCTAATTAATTTCAATTCGACTACCGGCGAATGTCCGCTTTCTTTGAGTTCCAAGTATTTATTTGCAACCGTTGTTTTCATTCGGTGTGTTTATTGTTGAATGTACTTTTGTGGTCATAATATCGAGTTTTGAAATCTAAGGATGTCATACCTACGTAATATTTCTTGTTATTCGTGTTTTCTTTCGCAAATATTGTGGCCTGGTAAACTACGCTTTTGGTTAGATATTTATTTTGAAGTGGGCAAAGTGTGCGGTGTCTACAGTTACATTTATCTTGTTCGTTATTAGTATTTTTATTTATAGTATGGTTGTTCTTGTCCGGGGTTTATTATTATTATTATTATTATTATTATTATTATTATTATTATTATTATTATTATTATTATTATTATTTCTTCTGACCATGAACGTCAAAATCCACGGTACACGGCGTTGGGAGTCGGCGATTTGTCGTAGGGATGCACGTGGGGGTAAATCTTTAAAGTGCAACAGTTTATAAAACTCAATGAAAATTGATTTACACTTTCAGAGATTATATAAACTTATAAATCATTTCCAAATCTCAGGAATATACACTTAATTCACATTCATTTTGTTTATTAATAGGAATGTATATATATATATATATATATATATATATATGTATATATATATACATTTATATATATATATATATATATATATATGATAAAAAAAATTCTTGCTAACATCTTTTGTAGCGTAAAAACATTCACTTTAATATATTCTTTTAAGCATTCTTTATAACCTCGTTTCCATTCCTGTGTGTCTTATCTCCTGGCTATTTTTTTACATAGAAATCACCACGTTATCAAGACCAAGAGGCCACTCAAGGATAAGGGTTATTGTAACGTGTTATACATATATATATATATATATATATATACATATATATATATATATATATTACTATATATATATATATATATATATATATATATATATATAACAAGTTAAAAATAGTCAGGAGATAAAACCCACGAATGAAAAGCAAAATATATATTTTATTACAGAGTTGTTATACTGAACATGCAAACGGTTTGAGACAATTAGTTCATAAAAATTCCAAACATTTGTCGTCATGCGATAGAAATAAGGAGTATCTTCTATTCAAAGCTGCTGGCTCTGGAGAAAAAAAAACGCTTTCAATAGATGATAAACATTTTTTTCTCTTACCTGGAACATTTTGTTTTTTTTATAAACCAATTGTCTGAAACCCTATCATGTTTAAGTGTAGCGATTATGTAATATTTGTCTAGATAAATAAACACACACACACACACACACACACACACACACACATATATATATAAGTTGACGAGAAACACTCGTCTTGCTGAAAACACTATCAATAATTTCCCCCACTCTTTATCTGTGCCTTAACCTAATCGTACAATCCATGAACAAACCCGCGGAACTCCTATTGCGGGAGTTTGCCTACTTTCTAGCAGACTACAATATGTTTTTTTTTTAATTTTTTTATTACATTTTCACCCCAAACAAGGCAAATTGCCACTTTGGTGTAGGGGGCTACTATCAGGGGCAACAACTACTGGGGTACTATGTAGGGATTTGGGCAGCAAGGTGTCGGTTCACGTTACACTTGAACTTCTGCACGCCAGTACTGTTGGGGAAGCAGGGACCTACCTGGAATGGAATAACCAGAGTCTAGCGGTTCTGGGGAAGAAACCATTGGAGTAAAAAGGTCTTTTACATCTAGGGATCTCTACAGTGTGGGGGTGGGATTTAGCAGCCTGTCGGGTTTGTCGAGGGTGCACACATCGTGGGGGCACAAGTGATTGCAGTTCGTCAGAGCATTCACCACTAAAATATTTGTAGAACAGGCAGAGGGATGCAACATTTCGTCGATGGGACAGAGGCTGAAGCTTAGGTGCCAGTTAAGGGCCTATCAGGTTTGCGACTCTCTTTTGAACCTTGTCAAGGAGTGAGAGACTAGTAGCAGATGCACCAGCCCAGATGTGGCAGCAATACTCCATACATGGGCGAATGGTGGCCTTATAGAGGTACAGGATACTTTCGGGTGTTAGTAGTTTTCTAGCACGGTAGAGAGAGTCCACCTTTCTTGCAGCGGCCCTGGCAATGCCTTCAATGTAATTGTTCCAACTCATGTTTCCTGTGAACGTTAGGCCAAGGAGTTTGAAAGATGGACTCTCAGATAAAGAGTCGTTGGCCATTGCTATGGGCGGTAGAGAGGGTTCCTTGTAATTATTGAATGAAACTAGTTTAGTCTTGGCAGCATTGAACGCAACCAACCACTTTTGTCCCCATTCCACTACAGATTGGAGGTCTTCCTCTAGTGTTTCTGCCATTTCTTTAGAAATGTGTTCATTCGTCTTCCTGTCGTGCCTGCCATAGAGTGTAGTGTGATCAGCATATATACCCATCTCAGAGGCAATGTTGTCGGGGAGGTCATTTATGAATATCAGGAACAATAGAAGTCCAATGTAAACAAGTTCTTTATGAGCCGTTCCCCTTAAGTAGTCCAATTTACCAAATTTCAACTACTAACAATTATTACGACATTGCCCGCTTGACGACTGTACGCTTATTTACCCCTATCCTCGAGTCGCCTTTGGGCCTTGATAAGTGTTGACTAATTAGTGATATATATATATATATATATATATATATATATATATATAATTATTTTTTAATATAATAAGTAAATACCTACAGACACTAGTTTTTCATTCTTTCATGAATCTTAATTGCAGGGTGTCATGATTAACACTAGTCGGCAGGTTCGAATTCGGCAGCACGAGCCATCTCTGGCTCGATTAGCGAAGGCCGCATGTATTCGGCTACCATAAACCACGTGAAATAACGTTGATTTTTTATATTTTTATGTAAAATGTTCTTTATGTTAGTCAGATAGTGATCTAATCGTTATATGATGATCTACGCATAACAGCTTATATATATATATATATATATATATATATATATATATATATATATATAGAGAGAGAGAGAGAGAGAGAGGACCTAATATATTTTAATAAAGTTTTTATTAAAAGGTATTTTAAAAGGTTATAACAATGCAGTCATTGTGAGGAGATAAATAAATAAATATATGAATGATAAATACTTCAATATTTATTTATTTATTTATTTATTTGTTTTTTTTTAATATACATTTATTCATTTATCCACCTGAATTTTAAGTGTGGGTGGTATCTAAAAAAAATTGAATGATTTATGGTTCATATATTTATTTATTTATCTTCTTACAACGACTGTATTCCTTGAATTGTTCTAGCCTTCTCAAAATACCTTTTATTCTCTAACAATGCTTCAGGCAAACTACGCCATACTTCTTAAAGTTTTTATTCATATATGTTTGTTTGTACGCAATATACGTTCTTTTTTTTACACAGTGATCACCACTTATCAAGGCCCGGAAGCCACTCAGGGATAAGGGTTATTGCAAGTACATTACGTTAGTGTGGAGATTTGATGAAGTGTTTACTTAAGGGGGCGGTTCATTAGAAATTTGTTAACGTTGGGCTTGAAGACATCTAAGTTGTAGTCCGGTGGGAAGCAGGCAGACGGAACAGAGTTCCACAGGCGTGCAGTTCTAAGAAAGAAGCTTTGTTCATGGAATCCGCGTTTTGATTTAGGCACTGATATAGAGTGGGGGAAATTTTTTACAGTGGATTCAGCTAGACGGGTGTTTTTCGTGAAAGATTGGCGAGGGGGGACCAAAGATTCTCTATAACGTCCTAGAACGCGGCGAGATATATGACGTATTTTGTTTTGTTCTGTCAAGGATAAAAATTTCTACCGAAACAGTAGTAGAAACTCGCTATGAAGCAAGCGAACACCAGAAGATGTTGTTTTTGAGAGAAACAGCTTACCTTATAGGCTTGTATATACAGATGCTTATTAGCTGTTTTCTATTTGGATAAAGTTAATGTCAAGAAAGAGATAACGCGCCTTCCTAGGGCTTTCCTCGTTTAAGTTTTATAGGCTGGTGCTTTTGGGGGGATATTTTATAGCATATCTTTTAAAACTTTATGTAGTCATGTTTGGGAGGTGTTTCGTCTTAGAGAACAACCGTCAACTCTGAACAGCCGTCAACTATGTAATCCGTCGTAAAATTAGTTCAATAAGATTTCTTAAAAACCTACATACGAAACCCGCCTAGCTGTTGAATAAATAAAAAGAAAAAAGCATCGCTGCAGCTTGCGCACAAATGGCATATTTTATATCCACCTTGTCATTATTTTTCTCGTGCCAAATACGAATTCTTATATTGAGCCCAAATTGAATTCACTGATCCTATTAACACCTAATTTCCGTGTCGTTTGTGATCTCATTAGGAAATTGATTAACACGTGATGAGATTATGTGAAAAAGCTTTTGAAGTGATATCGAAACTTTCAAATTAACATATCGTCATATTCCGCCTAATTTTTTTTCCCGCGGAAAAGAAAATGGCCGACGTTTTCTTCTTTGTTTACTTATTCCTGTATTCCTTTCTCTGTCTTAAGTATGCCATTTAATACTCTCGCACTCAGCATTTAATGTGTCTTTATTCCTCATATTGCCTGACCAAGTTTCATGTTTACGCAGTCATTTTTGTTTTAATACTTTCTCATAGACGGATTCTTTACCAACTTACCTTTAAATATATACCATTGATAACCTACTCCTTAGAAACAGGGTCGCTCTGCCTGGCCGCGTCGTGTTTATCATTATACATCCCATTCTCTATTGTAACCAATAAATGGTATGGTTTTAAAAAGTTTTCAAAAAATGACCAGTTTTCCTATTATTTGCCTTCATCGAACTACTGTTCTCATCTTCAGTGTGATTTTAAAAATGTTTCGGTCGATGTAAACTCCGACCTTCTTAAGATTTGTCTTGTCGAACTCAGGAATGTTTCTATCGAACTCGGGAATTTAGATGAAATTTCAAGCAGAGCTCTTTTATTTGCTTCAGGGGACTTGTTCTTGTTCCGCCAGTCAATTGTGAAGAAAAGTGATATTCCGTTGAAGGTTGAAAGTCTAATCCTCAGTGTTTCGGTCGAAAAATAATATTGCGAATTACGTAGGCCCTCTATCCAGTCATGGCTGACAGAACAAGAGCATGCTACCCCTATGAAGTAAATAACGGGTTTCGCTCGAAATTCTGTCTAATTTTGATAGAAACTGTCCTGATCGACAAGATACACCTGAATAAGATAGGAGGTTACATCGGCTGAAATGTTGAGAACAGTAGTCCGGTGAACCGAGATAATACAAATAAACAAACTTCATCTCAAAAATTAAGAAATGATCGGATTTCATTGTTATATAGTGTTTTGATGGGGTGGGTATATTATGTACGTATTTATTGACGTGTGTGTAGAGGTTTAGGTGTTTATCACGGGATCCCAATTCCGAATCTCGCTAGATTGAGCTACTCTGGGAAATCGTAGACGAGGAAACATGTGTCAATGGATAATTATATTTTTAAAATAATATATATGCCACACCCTATTTAGGGTGTACCAAATTGGTCAAAGTGAAAATTATTCGCAACTCGCATTTACGTAAAAATGCACTTTCGTATAAATAATTGAATTCGTCCAAAAATGTATCAATAACAAAAACAAATTAAAGATTATATATATATATATATATATATATATATATATATATATATATATAGTCTTATTAATAGTATTCCGAATTTTACTGGGTTTATATAATTGAGTAATCGTTCATATACCAATAAATTTTAAGCCAAAAGGAAATGACAAACTGTAAGCTACAAAATTATCATATTTCATAATTGAGCATTCATATACTGTTTTAATAAAAAACCAAGACTTAAAAGAATGGGTTGATAGCAACAAATCGTGTATTTCATTGTTAGTTACAATTGTTTCAACACCATTCGGATAAATTAAAACATTATGTCGTGTGAGAATTTTCACAAGAAAACGCCTTTCGTAAGAGTTATTGAATAAAAAACACTTTAACAATAAATTATTCTGGAAAACATTTCCCTTATAAGGAAAAGAAAACAACCGAAACTATTTTACCTCTATCGCATCCTTGCAAAATATTTTTTAAAGATTTATACATTTACCTATTTCCGTATCTTTATTTAAAAAAAATAAAATAAATATTAGACGATGTTGCCACTAATTACTTATGTCTATTTAATAGGTTTTATTAATACTAGTCATTGATTTCTAAAATTAAATTTCTATATTTCTTTATTTAATTTAATATATTTTATTTAATTTTTTTATTTTTTTAATCCGGACTAATAAACTAAGTAAATCATTACGATTCTATGTCAGTTTCGAATCAGGAATTTGCTTTGTTTGTTTACAGAAATATCGGCAAACCTATTTGTGTTACTTAAGAATTTTTTTTTTAATTTATTCAAATAAGGAAATAACGTTAGCACTACTTTATACTTTGTTCATTCTCGTTCTTCATTTAAAATTAAGGATCTCAATCTATTTTTATATTTATGCGTATTTGCTTCTGTTCTTTCCAATTAATATTTGTCGGATATTTTAGCTGTACAAAGGGAGATAACTGTGCACGTTTACTTGAAATTATAAGTTATCAAAATCCTAATATTAATAACGATGAAAGGGAAGCAACTCGAGCCGTTCGATGATTCTACTTTGGTTAATTCCTTATATGCATTCATGATTAATTTATTAATTAGACAAATCACATTAAAACTAGGCTAACATAAGTGTGTAAATCATATCTTTACGGTAATACTAATTTCATTCCCATAGATTTTACCTACATTTGCAATCCAACTATCATTTTCTGGGGTTATGCGTGGCTTTAATACAAAATAACAATTCAAGAATTATGTTCTTAAATACTTAATAATAATTCCATTAATAATTATTCCAATAACAAACCTAATGTTTAGCTCCATGCACATTTTACTCCATTGTTTTTTTTTTCTTTTGTATTTAATCATTTAGAACAAGAGTAATATTTGAGAAGCTAGGATTTTTCAAGTTTTACTGATCTAAAAACAGTATCAATTAATCCCCATTCTTTAATTAATATTTTTTTTAATTCATATTGCTATTTTTTGTTAAGCTTTTTTTATTGATCTGGAAACAGTATCAACTATTTCACCATCAATATGTCTAAAATATGTTCCCAGTTTTGAAACAATATTACTAATCTTTGTTAATCCTTATTATAGATCTAAAGTTCTTATCTAGTAATCCATGGTCTTTATTTCTAAAAATGTGTTTCTAGTGTAGAATATTAGATTCTAGATTTGAATTATTCATCATCATCATCATCATCATCATCATCATCATCATCTCTCTCTCTTTCTATATATATATATATATATATTTTGTGTACAGAAAGTTGTTAGTTGAGACAGGTCATTGGTACCGTCGGTTTCAAGCCCGATAATAAGGCCCGTTTAAGGTATCCTTATCGAGCTCTCTTCAGCCAATATTCGTCTATCTTATAACCGGAAGTGTGAAGTATATATACCTCGCGAATCCACGTTCAAATCTCGTTTTGTTTAATCCCCCCCCTTTTTTTTTTTTTTTTTTTTTTTTTTTTTTATCTATCTATATCTATATATATATATATATATATATATATATATATATATATATATATATATATATATATATCGGGTAATGTAATACCTAATTTTCAACTTTGAATTATTTAAATTTAAGATCTAATTTCGAAAAAATGTTTTTTTTTTTTTTTTTTTTTTTTTTTTTTATATGAATCGATTTTAATTTGAACCCCATTTAATTTTAAAATCTCTTTCCTTATGTATAAAAACTTCAAAATCTGTATTGGTATCGGTTAAAAACTTAAAAATTCGTTTAATTATATCGAACATTTAAAAATTTCCAAAAATACGTTTAAAGTTTTAAAAAATATATTTTTAATTATATCGAATCACGTTTAAAAATTTCGAAATACGTTTAAAAATTATTTTTTTTAAAAAGGGGGGGGATTAAACAAAACGAGATTTGAACGTGGATTCGCGAGGTATATATACTTCACACTTCCGGTTATAAGATAGACGAATATTGGCTGAAGAGAGCTCGATAAGGATACCTTAAACGGGCCTTATTATCGGGCTTGAAACCGACGGTACCAATGACCTGTCTCAACTAACAACTTTCTGTACACAAAATATAAGTACGCTCTTAAAATTTGGATTTTCCTTTTAATTGAGCACTCTGCTGGAATTCTTTTTCCAAAAAAACTAATCATATTCGCCCCCACCAGGAATTTACGGTAAATACCAATAGCCTAGTGGTTGAGCACTATCGGGAAAGAACACCACAAAACAGGAAGTAAAGACCACCTTCTTTAAAAACAACCGGAGATGGAACAATATACCTTAAATTACTCCACTAAAAATATACCAACACCAAGTAACCAGCTGTATACAAGAATCCTACTATCGAAAATTGAAGATGTAATTCAGAGGATGAGATGGAAGGTTAAAATTAGGTATTACATTACCCGATATATATATATATATATATATATATATATATATATATATATATATATATATAGATATAGATAGATAAAAAAAAAAAAAAAAAAAAAAAGGGGGGGGATTAAACAAAACGAGATTTGAACGTGGATTCGCGAGGTATATATACTTCACACTTCCGGTTATAAGATAGACGAATATTGGCTGAAGAGAGTTCGATAAGGATACCTTAAACGGGCCTTATTATCGGGCTTGAAACCGACGGTACCAATGACCTGTCTCAACTAACAACTTTCTGTACACAAAATATAAGTACGCTCTTAAAATTTGGATTTTCCTTTTAATTGAGCACTCTGCTGGAATTCTTTTTCCAAAAAAACTAATCATATTCGCCCCCACCAGGAATTTACGGTAAATACCAATAGCCTAGTGGTTGAGCACTATCGGGAAAGAACACCACAAAACAGGAAGTAAAGACCACCTTCTTTAAAAACAACCGGAGATGGAACAATATACCTTAAATTACTCCACTAAAAATATACCAACACCAAGTAACCAGCTGTATACAAGAATCCTACTATCGAAAATTGAAGATGTAATTCAGAGGATGAGATGGAAGGTTAAAATTAGGTATTACATTACCCGATATATATATATATATATATATATATATATATATATATATATATATATATATATATAGATATAGATAGATAAAAAAAAAAAAAAAAAAAAAAAAAAAAGGGGGGGGGTTAAACAAAACGAGATTTGAACGTGGATTCGCGAGGTATATATACTTCACACTTCCGGTTATAAGATAGACGAATATTGGCTGAAGAGAGCTCGATAAGGATACCTTAAACGGGCCTTATTATCGGGCTTGAAACCGACGGTACCAATGACCTGTCTCAACTAACAACTTTCTGTACACAAAATATAAGTACGCTCTTAAAATTTGGATTTTCCTTTTAATTGAGCACTCTGCTGGAATTCTTTTTCCAAAAAAACTAATCATATATATATATATATATATATATATATATATATATATATATATATATATATATATATCTGATCATTTAGATACTAATATCGAGTGATTATTTAAACAGGACATTAACAGAATCTTTCTATTTAGGGACAAATAACCTTCTTTCAGTTTTATTCGTCCAAGAAAGAAAAAGGCCTGGCCAATCTTGGGTTGATCTTCATGTGATGGATACTCCGAAAAGATGAAAACGAAGATCTGCACTAGCCGAAGTATAATTGCTATATACAGCAACTTTATTTTGAATGTTTTCCTGATAAAGAAAGCTGTAACGCTGGTTCTAAATATTGTAATCGATATTTCCCTCTACTTGGAACCATTACTGTCCAGCGCCGTCTTTCTTTCTTTGACTACCGATCACCTCTAACTTTCTAACTCTCCTTTTGACTAACACATACGTATATATTTTTTTTAATTAATGGAATTAATTTGGGATGAGTAATTTGTATGTATACACATAGCAGAAGGCCAGAGGAATAGTTGTCCGAAACGTCTTTAAAATAAAACGCAACTATAAAAGATGACCATAACAATCCGCAAACAAATAAATACAATTAATTGCGGCGTGTCTTTCAAGCTCTCTCGTTTACTCCATGTTACCAAAGATATAAATAGAATGATATACATTCGTCACGTATTTTGTATTTGTACAAACCTTCTTTTCTATCAAAATATATTTGCTTTTATTCGTCTGAAATTTATTCTTGTTATGTTTTATTGAATTTAGTCAAGTTAAATTCGTAAAATGGGATAACCATATTTGTCTTTGAAGTGAATGTTTCCTTTTGAAACAAATCTCATGCAATCTACACAATAATAATAATCCTCTTAGTGTGGTTATATGCAACATTTTTATATGTGTGTCCTGTATGTTTGCGGGCTCAGGTATCGTCTATATAATGTGTTTATATATGAGGGAATATATATATATAAATACGTCTATTTTCTGTGTGACGTGTGATATATTCAATTATCTCTTAGATGATTACCGTATATATATATATATATATATATATATATATGTATATACATATGTATCTCTCTCTGTCTCTCTCTCTCTCTATATATATATATATATACATATATATATATATATATAAATATATATATAAGTTTATATGTGATCGTCCAGTTACGAGTATACATACACATTTTCTGATACACACCTTTACAGTTATAGGGGACGGATCCAGTTCTCTTTCGGTGGTTAACATCGGCCAATGTGGAAACCACACATTATCCATCTGGGAATATTAATTTGACAGATCGTTCGAAAATCTGCAAATGAAGATTCGTACGAACCATGTTCTGTTTTCCTCGACATTATTTACGTTTATTTTTAAGTAAAAAAAAACACGTAGGTGAAAGAAATGTGGTGATGATCATGCGATAATACATGTTGATGACGTCATTTATAGGGGGATACATTTCGTTGAGTTACAATTAGAAATTAGTTTGTGGTTGGTAGTCAGAGAGTTGACAGTAAGAGTTTAAGACTCAGTTGGCAGTCAAAATTAGAGAGACGGCCCGCTGACCGTAATGGTTCTGAGAAAATAAAACTGTCAGAAAATGTCGATAGTAAAGATGTAATAACTAGGACAACCGCATATTCTTTTCATTGTTTTGACCCTCGAGTATATATCAGACACAGTTAGACACAAGTATTCAACCGAGAACCATATCAAACATATGATATCAATGAATCTATACCTAAGAATAAAAAAGGAAAAAATATGCTGCTGTCATAGCCCTCCTAATAACTAAGACAAGCGTGCATGTTTAATGGTTTACTTACAGCATTAGTGGGTTCCTGTTCCGTACTACCTCCTCTAGAAGGCTGCGTTATTATAATGTTCTTCAACCAGAACTAGCGCCCATACTTACAAAACTGTTTAAACGTTGTCTTAAAAAGAATTGCTTCCCATCAATCTGGAAAATCTCATCAGTATACCCTGTATTTAAGAATCAAGGTGATCGCTCACCCCCTCTCAGTACAGACCAATAAGTCTCCTGTGCGTCATGAGTAAGTTGCTGAATCTGTATTAAATAGAGAAGTAATCAACTACCTCAGCAAAAATAACCTGCTTAGTGACACGCAATATGGTTTCCGTTCCGCTAGATCTACAGCAGATGTACTTACAGTTATATCTCATAGGATTAGCGTATCTCTCGACGGAGGCAACCTTTCTAGGGCAATCGCTATGGCATATCGAAGGCCTTTGATATGGTGTGGCATAAAGGCTTACTTCACAAGATCTCTAGTTATGGTATAGCTGAAAATTATTAAATTATTTCTTTCTGATAGATTCATAAAAGTAGTAGTTGATGGGGAAAAATCAGAAGCTCACAGTATTAATGCTGGAGTCCCTCAGTGGTCCATCTTGGGCCCAACTCTTTACCTGATCTACATTAATGATCTTCCAAATCGCATCCTTACATCATTCGTAGACATTTATGCTAATGCCACTACAATTTATGGTAGCATATCTCAGACAGTAAACGACCAAGTTCTCTTCAATTCTCTCTCCTCTGATCTTGATCACGTTGTACAATGGGGAAAGGACTGGCTGGTTACTTTTAATGCATCTAAAGCCAAGCTTCTCTCTTTACATAATCAACGTTCTGATACACATCTGACATCAATTGAAATGAATGGCTCTCATCTTGAGGAGGCCACAAGTTTTGACAAGCTTCTGCGCTTGACCTTTACTCCTGATCTTAAATGGAACACGTACATCAAATCTGTTGCTAACGCCGCTGGAAAAATGGTGGGATCATTCTATCGATCCAGTAGATATCTCACTGCTGATGCAATTCTCTATCTATATAAGAGCCAGGTACGTCCAAGGATAGACTACTTTTGCCACATCTGGACAGGAGCTATTAGAAAGGACTTGTCCTGCTTTGATAGAGTCCAAAATAGACCTCGTAGCCTCGTAGAAGATTCCCTTTCTCCTCCCTGCAACCTCTAACTTACAGAAGAGACGTTGCGAGCTTATCTCTGTTGTATCGTTATTTTCATGGAAAGTGGTCGACTGAGTATCAGTGTATGGTCCCCCCTCGCACAACTTTCACAAAAACACTCGTCTAACTAAAACCACTATCAATAATTCCCCACTCTTTATATGCGCTTAAACCTAAACGTAGATTCTATGAACAAAGCTTCTTTCTTAGAACTGCACGCCCGTGGAATTGTCTTCCCTTTTCCTGCTTTCCAGCTGACTATAATAATCTTATCTTCAAGTCTAATGTAAACAAGTTCTTGATGGGCCTTTCCACTTTTTAACAAATTTACCGAATTTACATTACTATCGACCCTATATTGTCCAATTTCTACTGTACACTCTTTAACCATTATCCTCGAGTGACCTCTTGGCCTTTTGGCCTTGATAAGTGGTGATGCCTATGTAAAAAAAAAATTCAGCTCTTCTCAATAAACTGAAAACGTTTATTTTCTGACAGTGCAACAAAACCTGACATCATTATTTTCATTTCTTATGTCATTTTTTATTTCCCGCTTTTTTCCTCCGTTTGCGCCTTGGTCCAACCTTATGTCACATGTGTGTGATTTCATCTACAGGAACGAATTATTTTTTTGCAAGTAAGTCATCATGACCTGCAATATCCTACACCTACTTATTTACTTTACTTGGGAGGTCACAACTCATCAAGGCTTGGAGGCTTAATGTTTTGAAAAGCTTCTGGACTTGACCTTTCCTCCCGATATGAAATTGAACACTTACATAAAATCAGTTGCCAAGTTCGCAGAAAAAATGGTGGGATCATACTATCTCACTTTTGATGTAATTCTCCTACAAAAAAATCCATGTACGTCCAAGGATGGAGTACTGTCTGTTGCAACACTTGACAGAGTAAAAATTAGACTTCGTAGCCTCGTGGGGATGGATGGCCTTTTCTTTTCCTAACAACCTCTTTTTCACAGAAAGACGTACCGAACTTGTCTCTGCTCTATCGTTATTTTAGTGGCAAGTGCTCGTCTGAGCTCCATTTTATTGTCCCCTTTAGCATAGCTTTTGCGAAAAACACTCGTTTTCTGAAACCCCAATCAACAATGTCACACACTCTTTATCTCTGCTTAAGCCTGATTGTATATTCTATGAACAAAGCTTTTTTTTCTTAGTCTGTAAAACTCTGTTCCGATTGCCTGCTTTTCAGCTGACTACAATTTAATCGTCTCCAAGTCCAACATAAACAACATGAACAGGTTGTGTGAAAATAATCAAATTTACAAATTTCCAGCTTATACCTGCTTTATCGTTATTTCCATGGCAATTGCTCTTCTGAGATCACATTCTATGATCCTCCCTCGCAAAACTTCGTCTAACTGAAACTACTGTAAATACTTTTCCCCGGTCTTTATCTGTACCTAAACCAAAACTAAGATTCCATGAACAAAGCTTCTTTCTGAAACTCTCTTCCGTTTTCCTGTTTTCCAGCTGCCGCTCTGTAATCCATATGACCAAATTTCCACTGCTAGCGATTACTAGGATATTATACAAATGAATACTGTACAATCATTAACCCGTATCCTCGAGTGGTTTAAATAATTGGTGACTCCTACTTAAAAAAAAGTATCAGGATTAATTGTTTAGTATATTCCGAGAAAAAATCAGTCACGGTGAAACTTGGGTATGGTAAGATCATCCAAAAATGACTAAGTAGCTATATTGTTACATGAAACTTGGCAGTTGTTTCAGCTCGGCGAATATTTGTAGTTAATGTTTTCTAACGTGGGGCATTGGATGAGCAACAATAAAGCATTGGATAAGAAACAAGTCATAAAAGAATTGATAGAGTAGAAACAGACATGCGACGTCTTTTCTGTGAGAACGACAGAAGCGGGTGACACAAGAGCCACCACACACTAAATTTTGAAGAAGTTACTGTAGCTGAAAAAAGGCTTAAAAAGAATGCCTTTCGCAGCTCCGTCCCGGACATGGTGACAATACATTATCTTGGGACGTATTTGACTCATAGTCAGGTAGAGAACTTCCGGATGGGTAAAATGATCCCACTACCTTTCTAGTGATTTTGGCAAAGTTATTTCCGGTAAGGTGTAAAGATCAGTTTCCTGATCGAAACGAAACTCATGAATTAAACAATGGCAACCTTGCTAATGTATAACAACGTGGCAAGTTAATTACGCGTTATTACAAAAGAAATTATTAACACAAAACTCGATCAGAAAATCAAGCTATATGTATTCTGTGTAATTTTACCATATCGAAAACACAAGCACAAATACGTTTATTTAACCATCTTTAGAATCATAATAGAAATCCTTAGCCAAACAGTTTAAATGGCCGCATTTTTAAGACGAGTACGAATTCTCATCAGAGGAAATCGATGGACTCGCACTTACCGATCTCTCATCAAATCTATTGTTCAACATTTGCGATTATATCAAGTCATCCCTTTTGCTTTCTTACAAACAAAGAAGCTTTTTGCTGTGGCAGCGTGAATTCCCTGAAGACGCAAAAGAAAATCCATATTCTTTTCATTAATTTCTCGCTGGGGAAATGATTACATAATACTGTATACAATTGATAAGGAAAAACACAAAAGATGTGGCAAAAATTTTAAATCTATAATACGTGGATTTTTGTAGCCATGAGCTTTATTTTCTTTCTTTTTTTCTTCACACACACACACACACATATATATATATATACACACACAATGTGACTTATATATATATATATATATATATATATATATATATATATATATATATATATATAAAGTCACATTGTGTGTGCAAGTTTTTTTTTCAGAGGTTCCGAAACAAGTGGGCCTAAAGTTTGAAAATTTTACACATAGGTAATTTTTATGCCTGGCAGTGTTCTTCGATACATTTTGAACAGGCATTCACCTCAGGAGTATCGACAATACAATAAATTGTTGCAAGGAAAATATTTTACGGTACAAAAATCGACAAAACCATCTAAAAAAGTATTTCTTTCTTATAGTTAAAAAAAAAAAATTTACGAGGTGATATTTTACGTCACACCGGCAAAAACGAAAATAATAACCTCTCAGCTAATCATTTCTTCTTCAATAAACATCTGGTGCTATTGCTCAGTTACTGATGATCCTCTCCTAAAGTCTTAGTATATCTAACCATTTTATTTGAATTTCTTCTGATTATTGAGTTCAATTTCCTTTTAAATAAATAAGTATCATTCACGATGACCACAAAATATTTCTTCGTTTGCATTTTTATAAGCGAATCATTAGTCAGAAATAACTGCTTTCATACTTCCATAGAAACCCTTCATGTCATGGATGCAAGCCAGAATCTGTAGTTCAGCAGCCTTAGCCATCCACCGACCGTTCTTAAGTAACCTACATCTGCTCTGGAGCTTGCTATTTGCCTTAGCGTAGTTTGCTTTTAGGGATCTTGTGCTCCTGAACAACATTGAACTCCTTGCAGCATTTCTCTGGTTGATTAGTTGCTTTATTTCGTCGCAGTTCTCATCGTACCAGTCCTCATGGCGTTTCCCGACCAGCCCGAGGTACTCCTTGGATGTTTTATTAACAGTTTCCTTGAAGGACAGCCAATCTGAGTTCACATCTCCGCTTGATTTAGCAAGTCTCTCATTGAGAGCATTCACCAACTCTTCTCTTACATTTTCAAATTTCAAGCCGTTAACATCCAGCTTCTTAGTGGGGGAGGGGGAGTTCGTTATCTTTATTTTGCGACTCAGTTTGAATCTCGCTTGTGTCCGGATCATAATATGGTTAGTGTTGCAGTTTGCTCCCCTCATTGCTCTCGTGTCCAGAATATCTGAGAGGTCAGGTTAACGAGTGATGACGAAATTAATGAGGTGCCAGTGATGTCTTCTAGGGTGCATCCAGGAGTTCCTGTGAACAGGTTTGTGTTTAAATAGGGCGTTGGTGATGCAAAACTGATGCTCAGTGCAAAGTTAAAGGAGGAGCTACCCATTTGAGTTTACTTTCCCGCATCAATACTTCCCTAGTGCTCTGGTCCAGGTGATATAATCCTGTCCTACCCTGGCGTTAAAGTCTCCCATGAGTATGATCTTATCCGGTTTTGGTACGGATTCAAGTGTACTGTCTAACTGAAGTTAGAATATATGAATAGTTTCCTGAGAGTTTGTCATAGTCGGAGCATATACAGCTATCAAGGTACACCAACGGTCTTCTGATAAAGGTAGCCTGAGTGTCATCAGCCTGTCATTTATCGTATGGGGCACTTCTATCAGTTTTGTCACTAGCTCGTTTTAAATGGCTAGGCCGACACCGGACTAGCTTTTCTCACTAGAGGTTTGCTACCTCAGTAAACGGTGTAGCCGGATTCTCTAAGGGAACCGCTCTCTTTGAACCTGACTTAACTCAGGGTAGCAATATCGATGTCAATTTTTCTTATTCGCACGATATAATCGCACTTTTTCTTTCTGGTCTTGCCGGATCAGACCTATCAAGCATCGATGATTTACAATGATTTTGTCATCAGCATTTGCAAACGAATAATGTCTCGAACTTTTAATAAAATAATTAAACGTTTAAAGGCTACGAAGACAGGAGTTGCACCGTAAAAAACGACACACGAATTGTACTTTAAAATTTATTTTTCTACATAGATACAATCAGTCTCAATGTTTATTTTTCAGTCCTCTGTTTTCAAAGTTCGCAGTTGCTATTGAAATCGGCAGACCTATCTCCTATGTGTGATGTCCAAAATTATAACAAATAACATATCGAAATAAATTCACCAAATCCACTCTCTTTTTTTCCGGGTGTCTATACTTGTTAATCGTAATAAACTAACGCCGGATACATTTAAGAGTATAAAAAATAAAATATTTAGTGATTGTAAAATATTGAGCTGAATAGGTTATGATGGATTAAAGTAGACTAAATCCAATTTTTTTTTTTAATTAAACAAAGTGAGAAAGTTTACATAGATTGCTGCTATAAAGAAAATAATGTGTGAATTACAAGTTAACAATAACCATTGTGGATTAATAAAAACAAAAGCTAATAAAGTAAATCAAAAAATATAAAATAATTTCGATAAATTGATTAATCGATAAATGTAGGCAAAATCACAATATGCTAATTGATACAGGACTAGTTAAAATGAAAGATAACAAAATATCATGTTAAGATAACGTTGAAAAGATAGATTTAACTATTAAAGTAATTACATAACCAGCATAGGCCGTAGATAAATATTAATTAAATTATTAAATAAACCTTTCAATTGATAGTTTTTTTTTAATAGCAGATGAAAGGGGAAAACTAGATCGTAACATGTAAATAAATATTTATACGAAACTAAAGAAAATTAATAGAAACTAAAACCTGGAAAGTGACGATAAGAAGTTACATAAAGAAATCTGAGAGAACACAATAATTACAAAAAAATCTAAAATATTAAATTTATATAAAAGTAGAAAATTGTAGTAAAATCATCGAAAAATAAACTGAAATACTTAATTAAGACAGATGGAAGCTACAAAATCATTTAATTAATTAATTAATTAATTAATTAATTAAATGGCATAAACGAGGTGTCCAAAGAGCTTGTCCTCATAAATTTACGATTACGAATATAATTATATATACAGGGTTATACACAAATAAACAAAAAAAAAAGTTTAATGAAGATCATCTAGAACATATGCTGTAGAACGGAGAAAAACAGGCCAAGTGTTTTGATGTGATGTTTTGAATATAATAAACTAGTTATGACCAAAGTGTCATTTCATTCGGAAAAAAACACGAAGAAACGGGGCCTAATTAGAGTCGGGCCCCCGTTTTTCTGGGGGGGTCACCCTGTGTATATATATATATATATATATATATATATATATATATATATATATATATATATATAACTGCTTCATTTAATCACATAAATTATTATACGAAAGTATAAATGTATGCGTAAACTTTACGTATTTACTTCAACAGCGCTCAATACGTAGGTAGAGCAAGGTAGTAAGTTATGAAATCTTTATGGCGATCAATCTACACATAATATTCTGCGTTTCATCCACGCTAGGATTCATCAGCCTGAAGAATCCTAGCGTGGATGAAACGCGGAATATTCTGTGTAGATTTATTGCCATATATATTCTATAACTTACTATATATATATATATATATATATAATGTATCATACATTCTGATAAGTAGCTAATTTTGGATTAATTTCAAACTATCAGTTCAGCCCAGCTTTGATCGGGGTCTATGTACTGTTCATAACTTTAAGTGCATATGTACATATATATTAAAAAGATTTACTAATATCAAGGTAAGTAACATCTAAAATTCCCAGTGTTAAGAGCAAAATAAGGATAGGAGTTTGGTAGAATCTGCAAAGGTCAAAGTAAAATCTTGCTGCACATCGGAATACACTTTATGCAAACTTTCAAATATCTAGATCCAAAATTGGGTGAGTTGTTTGCAAGACACCGCAAATGAAAAATCTTTGGAACATTAAGCCTTTGTCAGTCAAAATTTTCGGTCATGAACTGATTAAAAAGCTTGTCCTTTGTCAGAATACACTTTATGTAAAATTTCAAATCTTTACGTTAAAAATTGGCTGAGTAATTTGGTAGGGACTCAGACGTCAGTTTTTTTTTAAAACTTTGACCCCAATTTTGATCGCTAAACATTTAATGTTTTTGGTTGAAATAAAATTAAAAAGTTTGATCCGTCAAAGTAACCGACATCTAAATACCAAGTGTTTCGACCACAAATTAGCGGAGGAGTTTAGTAGAGATTGCAAAGGTCAAATAGTTGAACTCTGACCTCTTGACCGCCTGGCCGAAAACCGATTAAAAAGATTTTCCGAAACTTCAGTACCCCTTTATGTCAAATCTCAAGTCGGTAGATTGAACATTTACAGAGAAGACACACACACATACAATTTTACTTTTATAAATAGATAGAGTATAGATTATACTCCGGTCGGAAATAGTTGGTGCACAAGAATTTTCAGTTTGGTCGGAAATACTTGGTGCATACAAGTTTCAAGTTTTATAAGGCAGTACTTTTGAAAGGAAAACAGGTTAACCAAATAATTATACTTAATTAAATTAACAATTGATTGTACGTACATTCTTACAATGTATGATTAAATAAATATACAACAAAAAAAGCTAAAACATCTAACTATTTATTCAATTGTGT
>NC_136508.1:102959916-102964916 GCF_053919585.1 Euprymna scolopes
AGACGGGCGATTAAAAGATATGTTTGCCTTACTTAATAAATGCTAGTTTTATTTTTTGGTATCTTTATACAGCCACCCAGTTCTTTTGCTGATTAGAAAACTTTGTTTTCTAAAATCAAATGATAAAATTATTGTCCAAGACTTATTGTATGTCTCAATAAAAACATCGTTTCCGAAACGATCGTACAATTGATTGATTTTGTTACTGCTTCCTTGTGAAAGCGATTTTTAATGTTTAATTTTAATTGCAAATAATCAATCATTTTACTCAATATTAGAATAACTTTAGAATATCTATGCCTATCGACCTATCATATATTTTTTACATGGGCATAATCACTTATCAATGCCCAGAGGCCACTCGAGGATAAGGGTTAAGCGTGTACAGTAATCAATTGGACACTATAGTAATCGTTAGTAATAGAAAGTCTGTAAAGTGGAAGGGCTCATCAAAAACTTGTTTACGTTGGATTTGAAGACAACCATATTTTAGTCCGCTGGAAAGCAGGAAAACGATAGGCAATTCCTCAGGCGTGCAGCTCTAAGAAAGGGGATTTGTTCATTGAATACACGTTAAGGTTTAGACACAGATAAAGAGTGGGCTATTTATTGATAGTGGTTTCAGCTAGACGAGTAGTTCTTGTGAAATTTGGTGAGGAGGTACCATGGATTGGAGCTCAGTCGAACACATTCTATTAAAATAACGATAAAACAGAAAAACTCGTCACATCTCTTCTGTTAGATAGAGGTTGCAGAACAGAGAAAAGGACATCTACGAGGCTACTATGTCTCTTTTGAACTCAATCAAGGCAGGACACGCCCTTTCTAGCAGCTCCTGCCCAGATGTTGCAACAGTATTCCATCCTTGGACGTACCTGGCTTTTTTATATATAGAGAGTTGCATCAGCAGTGAGATATGTACTGGATCGATAAAACGATCCGTCCATTTTTCCAGCGGCCTTGGCAACAGATTTGATGTACGTCTTCCAATTTAAGATCAGCAGTAAAGGTCAATTCCAGAAGCCTGTCAAAACTTGAGGCTTCCCCAAGACGAGAGAAATTGATTGCAACTGATGCCATATATGGATCAGAGCGTTTATGATGTAAAGACAGAAGCTTGGCTTTAGATGCATTAAAAGTAACCAGCCACCTCTTTCCCCATTGTACCACGTGCTCAAGATCAGAGGAGAGAGAATCGGAGAAAACTTGGTAGTTTACTGTCTGAGATGTGCTACCATAGATGGCAGTGTCATTAGCATAAATGTCTACGAATGATGGAAGGATGTGATTTGGAAGATACTTAATGTAGATCAGGAAAATAGTTTGTCCCAGAATGGACCCCTGAGGGACTCCTGTATTAATACTGGGAGCTTCTGCTTCTTGCCCATAAACTACTCTTATGAACCTATCAGAGAGAAATGATTGAATAATTGAGAAGACATTTCCAGCTATACCATGGCTGAAGATCTTGTGAAGTAAACCTTTATGCCATACTCTATCAAAGGCCTTTGATATGTCAATTAAAATTGCCCTAGAAAGGTTCCCTCCGTCGAGAGATTTGCTAATCCTATGAGATATTACTGTAAACACATCTGCTGTAGATCTAGCAGCACGGAAACAATATTGTGTGTCACTAAGAAGGTTATTTATACTGAGATGGTTGATTACTTCTCTATTTAACACATATTCCAGCAATTTACTCATGACGCAAAGAAGATTTATTGGTCTGTACAGAGAGGGGGGTGAGCCGTCACCTGAATTCTGAAATACAGGGCATATTGATGAGATTTTCGAGGGTGATGGGAAGCAACATTTATACAGTATTGTACGTATGGGCGCTATTTCTGGTTGAATATTTCTTATTACTATTATTAGAATACCGTCAGGGCCGGTTGCTTTACTGGAATCAAGGTTTTTCATGGGCTTAGCAATATCATGTTCAGATATTTTTACATCACATAGCGTTTTTTCTGATACAGGAGGAAACATTGGGGGGTTGGCGGCCTAAGTCGCAAGGAGTAGAATTAGCTGCCCAGTTATGGGCAAATAGTTTGGCTTTGGCGGATGCTGACGAGATTACCTCAGCCACATTGATGATAGTTGGGATAGAGCACACGCTTCTGTTCAGGATTTGCTATTTGTCAACAATGGTGGGAACCAAGCCGCTGCTCAGCTACTTTGGACTTGACGGACTGAGCATACAACTCTCTTGCGTTCTTTGTCACTTTCTTACAATGGTTGCTGGCAGTCCTGAAAGCGGCTTTAGATTCCATACATCTATTACGGAAAAAAATGATTTTTGTGCGCAATGGTAGCAGCACATTTTTGAGAGAACCGTGCTTTGCTGTTTGGTTTTCGCTGGATCTTTTTCAGCGGTATGAAATTTACATTGCAACTAACACTGTTTTTTTTTAAATTGTGTTAATGCATTTAGTAATACATTAAAATAAACACTGCTCTTAAGACTGTGGTTATAATCCTATTATAGTTTATATATATATATATATATATATATATATATATATAGTCATCCACTGTTTCACAGCGATCAGCCCGCAAACGACAGAGTTGCTGAATCTAGCGAGGCTATATATATATATATATATATATATATATATATATATATATATATATATGTGTATATATATATATATATATATACTTCATTTAATCATATAAATTATTAAACGAAAGTATACATTAATGCGTAAACTTTAGGTATTTACTTCAACAGTGCACAATACATAGGTATGTTACACAGAGAGAGAGAGAGAGAGAGAGAGACAGGGAGAGAGAGAGAGAGGTGAGTAAACGTGGTGGTAGACACGTTTACCAGAACCGAAGGTCAGCTGACCAGATTACGTATATGTGACGTGGTCATGTTTGCTAGATCTGGAGATTTGATTTGGGCTTTGAAGAAGACGGACGTTTTTTTCCGTTGTCTCCCCCTCTTAACGGGGAGAGGGGAGACAAACGCTGACGTGTGTGAAGAAGGACCCACACAAGCCGATTTCATTTCCACCTCCTGCAGGACCTCTGGGGAAAGTGGAATAAAAACTATGAAACCCATTCATCGTCTTGGAGTGATAAATCTTCGTCAAACAGGTATCAAGTCTCCCTCCAGGATTAGAAATTTCCAGATCGTCCGTTTTGAAGAAGAAGAGGTAGGTTCAGAAATTACATGTCACACACACGATTCCCTTTATGATAATCAAACACACAACCATTTATATTAGAGACAATCATAGGCACATGGAATCCTTTTTTATGTTTTACAAGAAACGTAAATGGTGCCTCAATGATAACCCAGGTGAGAACTAAATGATAACGAATATATAACAGGTAAAGCTGGGGAGTAAGTTATATATATGGCAATTAAGCCACACATAATATTCCGCGTTTCATCCACGCTAGGATCTATCAGGCTTAGTAATCCTAGCGTGGATAAAACCGGAATATTCTGCGTATAATTACTATATACATATACATATATATATATATATATATATATATATATATATATATATATATATATATATATATATATATATATATACACTTGTGCCCGATATTATTCATACCCCTCGGATCTTTGAGATTTCTATAAGAATATTGCTCAAACCAGAAGGTAGACAATATTAAAGGGATTTCAAACAATAAATCAAGCATAAGCATTTAATTTAAACTCAACAAATAAATAAATTATGAAAGTTTGAAACATTATACAAAGAAAAACAATAATGGCACTAGTTCAAAATTATTCATACCTCTCTTACTAATAGTCAATAGCATGCCCTTTATTCTTAATAACTGCCTGTAACCGTTTGGGATATTTATCAACAAGGTTTTTACAAGCATCAACACTGATTTTTGACCATTCTTCAATGCAGTAGTTCTCCAAATCCCTCAAATTTCTAGGTTTCCGCTTTTTAACCTCAGTTTTCAATATGTGCCAGAGGCTTTCGATAGAGTTCAGGTCGGGACTCTGGCTAGGCCATTCCAAAACATTAATTTGATTATCCTCAAACCATTTCTTGACTATTTTGGCAGTATGTTTTGGATCATTATCCTGTTGAAGGACCCAGTTTGGTCCTAAATGGAGCTTCTCCGCATCCTGTCTAATGTTTTTTCTGGAGTATCTCCAAATATTGCTCCTTCTTCATGGTTCCATATATCTTGACCAAACTACCTGGACCACTAGCCGAAAAGGAGCCCCAAAACATTAGGCTACCACCACCATGTTTCACCGTGGGTATGGTGTTCTTTGGGTTGTAAACTTCTCCTTTCTTCCTCCAAACGTAAGAAGCATCCATATGGCCAAACAATTCAATTTTTGTTTCGTCAGTCCACAAAATACTTGAGAAAACGGACTCTGAAGAATTCACATGGGTCCTAGCACACTTTAGACGTGCTGCAAGGTGTTTTCCGGTGTGCAATGGAGTCCTTCTTGGTCTTCTTCCTTTCAGACCATTTTCATGCAGAGTCCTTTGCAATGTTTGCCTTGATATTTTTATGCCAGAAGACTCCAGATTTTCTAAAATGTCCTTAGTAGTGGTGGTTGGATTTGCATTAACACTTCTTACAATATTCCTGGTGGCTCTAGCAGACAGTTTCCTTTTCCTTCCTCTACCAATCAAGTTGTTTGTTGTGTGGTGGCTCTGGAATT
Organism: Euprymna scolopes; assembly: GCF_053919585.1. NCBI lineage: Eukaryota > Metazoa > Mollusca > Cephalopoda > Sepiida > Sepiolidae > Euprymna > Euprymna scolopes. The sequence continues at coordinate 102,964,583 of NC_136508.1, forward strand.
GTTTGATGATGCTCTGTACTGTTGCTGTAGGGACCTCAAATTTCTTGGAAATTGACTTGTAACGTAAACCATCCTTATGTGAATTCACAATTTTAGTCCTAAGATCATTACTAAGCTGTTTTTTCTTCCCCATTCTAAAAATTTTTATTCTTTTATTGGTTTTCAGTTGATATCATTTTAATTTCTGAAAAATGTAAAAAACGAAATGAAATTAATCAAAGGTTGTATAAAAGCATTCAAAATAAGAATCAAATAGGAAACAAACAGTCAGAAACTCGATTAATACTAAAAAATAAGGGGGTATGATTATTTTTGAACATTGCAGATTTTATAA
>NC_136508.1:102969916-103022416 GCF_053919585.1 Euprymna scolopes
CCTGAGTTGCTTCCGGGCCTTGATAAGTGGTGATCACCTTGTAAAAAACAAAAAAAGAAAAAAAAGATGTATTCACAGATCGGACGGTCCATGCAATTAAACGAAACCAACATTCAGAAACTAGAACCAAGCTTTTATATTTACATCGTCGACGTTCTGATCCCCATCTGGCATCAAGTGCAATGAATGACTCCCATCTATTGACAAGCTTCTGGGCTTGACCTCTGCTTCTGATCTGAAATGGAACACATACATCAAATCCGTGTCCAATGCTGTTGGAAAAATGGCGAGATCCTTCTATCTATCCAGTAATTATCTCACTGCTGACGCATCATCTAACTATATTGAAGCAAGTCACGTCCAAGGATCGAGTACTGTTGCTAGATAATGGCAGGGCTACTAGAAAGGATTTCTCCTGCCTTGATAGAGTTCAAAATAGACTCCGTAGCCTAGTAGAGGATGCCAGTTTCTCTCCCTGTAATCTCTGTCTCACAGAAGAGATGCTCGAGGTTGTCTCTGCTTTATTGTTATTTGTATGGTAAGTGCTTGACTGGCTTCAATCTATGGTCCCCCACTCGCCAAACGTTCACTAGAAACACTAGTCTAGCTGAAAACACCATCCATCGACTTTTTAAATGTGCCTAAACCTAAAACTTAACATAGATTCGATGAACAAAGCTTCTTTCTTAGTAGAGCACGCCTGTGGAACTGTCTCCCGTTTTTTTTTGTTTTGTTTTTTTTTGGGGGGGGGTTCCAGCTGACTATAATATGGTTGTCTTCAAGTCTAACGTAAACAAGTTCTTGATGAGCCGTTGCACTGAAAAAATTAACCTACTTTCATAACTACCGATTACTATATGGTCCAATTGAATACTGTACATTCTTTAACCCTCATTATCGATTGGCCTCTGGTTATTCCTATGTAAAGTAAAACTATATGCATATAGTATGTTTACCTACAGCGTGTAAACTTTTTACAGCGCTGATGAGCCACCAAATTTTTTTATCTCCTCAGAATTGTGGTCTACTGCTAGGAACAGAAAGGATATCAAAACCGAAATAGAAGAACACACAACGAATTGTACAAAAACTTTATGATTTTGAAGGAGGTATAAGGTAGAAAAAGGTCGGTTGGTTGTTTTTATTTTACGGCATATCAACCTTTTTCATGTTATTTAATGCTGAATCTAGTTATTTTGAGGAACGATTTTTAATGGAGTAAATTTGTTTTGTTTTTTTAAGTCGGATTCTATTTAACCCATAGTTGGGACCCTAACAGGCACTACCACTACGGGTCAGAGTGGACCTGGGAGCAATGGCAATTAAAGGGTGGCTCCACACGCCCCAAGGCCCGCAAGGTGGGGCTTCACCATCGGATATCGTTTTAGGTTATATCCAGGACCGGTAGAAAAAGGAACATGAGCATTAAATGGGTCGATTACAAATATGCGTATGACAGGATCCCGCAAGCATCAAACATTACTAGAATGCTTCAACTATACATAATATAAGGCAAGATTATCAATTTGATGGAAAATGCAATGAAAACATGGAGACTGTAACTGCAAGTTAATGGACAATACATAAGTGAGATTAAAATATAAAGCGGTATGTTCCAAGGTTATTCTTAATCACCATAGCCATGATGCTCCTCAACAATAATACTAAGAAAATGTCAAGCCGGACACAATATAACGAACACAGAATAGAGAATGAACCATATAATATACATGGATGGTCTGAAAGAGTGTGTAAAAAGAAGGAACTAGACAAGCTAATGAACACAGCCAAATTCTTTAGCAAGGATACCCAAATAAAAGTCGGTATAGAAAGGTGTGCATTGCTGATCATGAGATGAGAAAAACTGCAACCAACAAAAGAAATATAACGACCCCAACAAATGGTGATGCAGCTGAAGATTATAGGTACAACTATTTGCTTATTCTGGACACAGACACCATCAAAACAACAAAAATGAAAGATAAAATAGTAAAGGTATACATCAAAAACTTCCTCGAAAATAACTATATAGTAGACATCCAATTAAAGTTATAAACATAAGCGCAGTGTCATTACTGAGATACTTCGGATCCTTTATAGGCTGTGCCTTTTAAAAATTTAATCATCTCGACCTGCAGACAATAAAAAAATCATGACTATTCACAATGCACTACATACAGAAGCTGGTGTTGATCGACTCTATATAAAAATGTAATATAGAGGAATTTTTGAAATGAGGATTGATTATTCGTAATATTTGTATTTATCGGAGCACTCGGTAATATTTCTGTTGAACTCGGGAATTTAGCCGGAATTTCGACCGAAACTCTATTCACTCTCGCAAGGATCCGTGGTGCAGAGTACTTGAAAAAATAGATTTAAGAAGTGACATTCTCCTGAATGTTGAAGAAACCATCCTCAGTGTGAGCGATGGGAAAAATACAATTGCAAATTTTTTAGGACCTCTATCCAGTCAGAGCATGGTTACCTCGTGAAGTAAATAAAGGTTCCACTCTAAATTCCGTTCAAATTCCCGAGTTCGACAGAAACATTCCCGAGTTCGTCAAGATACACCTGAAGAAGGTCGGAGGTTACATCGACCGAAAAGTTGTGCAAATAACCTTCAAGACAAGAAAAGTAGTTTAATGAATACAAATAATATGGAGGAGCAACGATGTCTGCAATAACGAAAAAGGATTTAAAATAAGTAACAGTCCAACTAATCAAAATCATTTTGCTAAAGAATAGAAATGGTGTCATGTAACGTGCCGTTACACTTTATTTTTGTAATTCATACAAACACAATTTTAAAGAAATAAATAAAAATCCGGATCATTTTTTCTCTTTTAACAAAAGGATTTCTTAATTTATCTTTCGACGCCACTTAAAAAAAATGTCTCACGCTGCCACATGTTCGTCTCATCTTGATCGTGTTTATTCTTTCTTCGACTGCATGCCTGGTACAGCCGGTCAATTCTTATTCTTGTTTTTATTTGTCACGTTTTTCTCCGATGCGCAATTTGCTTCAGGTGACCACGTGACGTATTTTTCTCTTTTTTTTTCCACCTGTGCAGGAAGAGAAAGAGAACTGGACTTCTCCTCTTTCGCATGTGATATATGACCGTCTTCCTGTACATCCTCGCCTAGAAATCCTGATGATGCCCCCTGAAATAGGGACGAAACGTTGATTTTATTTTTGTTTTTACTCTTTTAGGTTTTTCCTTTTTATTCACAAACATATATATATATATATATATATATATATATACATATATATATACATACATGTATATACATATATATGCATATATATATACATATATATATATATGTATATATATATACATATATATATGTATATATATATACTAGCAAAAGTACCCGTCGGTGACTGGCTTCAAAAAAAGCCTACAGAAAATGGACTCTGATTTATGAAAGTATGATAGGTTATGAAAAGGAATGGTTGTAAAGAGATAGCTTCGAATTTGGGTGTATCAAAACCAAAGCAAAATATGATGAAAGAAAAAATAAAATAGATACACCCCATAATTTATTATACCATACCTATTCACACTGAAACACTTAACACAATATTTTGTAGATCTATATTACAAATCTTGTTATACTTTGTGACATATTTTCATTCTATGGAGGTCAGGTGCGGACGAACACCCCATAATTTTATTATACCATATTTCTTCAAACTTAAACATAATTATCAAAGTATACTTACGCAGATAGATATGAATAGTCTTTATTAAAGTTTGCGCCTATTTCCATTCTATGGAGGGCAGGCGCAAATGCAGACTCCACAATTTTAGTATACCATCCCTATTTAAGTTTAAACATACTTATCAAAATATTCGTATAGAAATCTATATAAAAAACACTTGTAAACGTTCTTTTTTTTTAATTTTAAAATTTTTTGTTTCCATACTTTGTGGACCAGGCGCGAACGCAGACCCCACAATTTTAATGAACCACCGTTCTGCCAGATTAAACATATCCATTCTTGTGTCTTGATGCATCTTCTATCATAATATGTAATCAGTTTTTTAAAACACTCAACCATATTCGTGACGACACACACACACACACACATATTCAGCTTTATATTATAGATATATATCGTCTCTGATTTATTTTCTACTCATTACTTTGTTTCCTACATTCTTGGAACGTCCTCATTGCATTTATTTATTTCATGTTTACCGGGTCAACCGCGATCAGTAATTTCCTGTGTCTTCCTATTTAAACATAAACAGTACCAGTTATTTTTAAGAATGTGTCCGTTTTATCTAGCAAAAGTTCCAATGCTTTCCGTCAATTTTTTATCTCATCGTTTAAAAATGTCTATATATATATATATATATATATATATATATATATATATATATATATATATATATTTATAAATAAAATAAAAATTACAATAATTTTACCAAAGTAATCAAAATCGTAAACTTGAAGTATATTATAAATATTAAAGAGTTAATATTTACAAGTAAAGTAATCTCAACCAGATGTAAAAACTCAATGAAACCGAAAAGGAAATAGAGCTTATAATATGAACAAATGATTAATAAAACATGTTAAAAGACATCTTGAAGAAGAGTTAAAAACATATTTAATTTTAAAAAGGAAGCACAAGATAAGCGGATAGACCTTAATCCGTGGAGTTTAGAAGAAATACTCTCCTTCTCATCAGAGGGCAGGAATTAGCAAAATGCGGGATCGGATTTTGCATATAAAAGTATTTAATGAAACTACAAGTAAGTCACAGATCTTACTTGGTTAAAAAAAAAGGGTGAAGTAAGAGAAAAATGATAAAAATATTTTTTTTAACTAAGTTAGATCTGTGACTTACTTGTAGTTTCATTAAATACTTTTATATGCAAAATCCGATCCCGCATTTTGCTAATTCCTGCCCTCTGATTGGAAGGAGAGTATTTCTTTGAAAATCTGCGGATTAAGAACTATCCACTTATCTTGTGCTTCCTTTTTTAAAATTAAATAAATCATTTGTTCATGTATATAAGTATATATATATATATATGTATGTATATATATATGTATGTATGTATATATATATATATATATATATATATATATATATATATATATATATATACCTATGTTGATAATTTATCAGGTTCGTCCGAAACAATATGTTATGTTTTACTGTATTAACAACCGTCGTAAATTTTGCCGCGTGTCGATCCCTCATTGCAATCGTTGGTTGATCTATGGTAGGTGCTCGTCTGAGCTCCAATGCCTCATCCCCCTCGACAATCTTTCACGAGAAATACCCGTCTGGCTGAAACTACTGTCAATAATTTCCCCACTTTTTATCTGTGCCTAAACCCAAACGTAGATTCCATGAGCAAAGCTTATTTCTTAAAACTGCACGACAGTGGAACTCTCTGCCGCTTGTCTGTTTCCCACCTGACTACAACTTGGACGTCTTCAAGTACAACATAAAAAAACTCGTGACAAACCGCCCCTTTAAGACACTCTATCAAAACCCACAATACTAATGATTACTACAATACTATCTCATTGATTACTGTACACGCAATAACCCTTATCCCTGAGTTGCATTCGGGCCTTGATAAGTGGTCCCCCATGTAAAAAAAACAATTCACCGGCAAACTTTGGTGGCTCCTTTGCGCGCAACACGGCACAAACAAGTTGGGTTCAACTCGTACCGTTTTAACAGCTTTATTGACACTCAACATAAGGTTCGCTGTTCTTTTCAATTCTTGTTGCTCTTCTCAAAGTTCATTCTTCTAAAATACTCTTCTATTTTCTTACAATTATTTAATCTCTATTTTTATCAAAATCATGTTTTATCCTTTGTTGGAAAGAGTTCTCTCTTGTCACTTTCTTTTAAAATGACGGTGATAGAGTTGATCCAACTGCTTATGCGATGTGAGCTTCTATCCCTGTTATGTACGACGTTTTAGGGTTAGTCATCGACACACCTCTAAATACCATACGTTACGACCATGTAATCCATACAGCCAGCCACCTTGAAAATGCTGCTGTGAAACCTGACAGTAATAGTGATTATGTCAGAGAGAGTTGCAAGCTTGGTTGAAGTGAGTGTCCCTTATGATGAACGTCTGAACACAGCTGGAAGTGAAATACAGACGAAATATCAAGGTCTCATGTATGGTATGTAAACAAACATGATTCTTAGAGAGATAATCATACCAGTTATTATATGTAGCGCACGGCTTCTGAAGAGGAACCTGAATTTTTTTTGTTGTTGTTTTTAATACAGAGATGCGAGCAGGTGCATTCTTCGTGGTTTCTATTTTTAGGAAGTAGCGAGTGGAGGGAAAACAGCGTGACTTTAAAAAGGGAGAAGGAGCATCAATCCTGTGCGTCCAGTTATCCTATTTTGACTTCTAATCTTTCATGTATTCCGTTTGAATTGTCGTTACGTGTCTGTGAGTTTCCATAACAAACGTACATCGTTATGCTACAGAGAGTGATTTTCTTATTTGTTCATAATTGTTCCATTCTTTCATCGTGTGCTGCAAACATACCCACGTGAATGCTGGGCATCCTGCCGTAAGATATTTTATGTTAGAGCGATCTGAACGCATCCCACGATATAGCAGTAATGTATTTAAAGTCAGTGTTTAATTACGGGTCGAGTCCCAAAATCAATGTCTCCTATATTTTTATTCCCCCCAGATAAATTAGAGACCGCGGTAAATTGTAATAGTGATGGAACATGCATTTTTGACCTGAAAGTTTTATCTCTTCATATTTAAATGTTGACAGTGTACGACAAAAAAAAGTAAACACTGTTATTTACGTGCGTCAAAAACGAAAGAAATGTACCATTGCATTCCATCTATAGAGAAAAGACAAATCAAACCTTTCAGCGTTTACCAGCGATGTTTAATGTTTACGAAGACGAGGTAATTTATGTCAGCAAAGTTTAGACATGGCTTCGTCGATTTCTGAGTAATGAGAACCATGTCAGCTAGAACGAGCGCTCAGCATCTTATGACCAAGGCCCCAAAAGAGGAGGCTTTAAGGGCCTTCAGTATTGTTCTTAGAATGAACATAGCAAGTTTTAGACCACAAAATGTCGCTTGTTTTGATGATATAAGTCCTGTGTCTGTAGTTCTTCAATGTTTTATTTATTTTATCTTTAAAGAAACCATCGTTGTGAGTGACGGATTTTCCCTTCTGCCGATATATGAAAGACGTCGAATATTAATGATTATTCGGACAGAGTCTTGAGTTTAGGAAATTTAATATCAGCTAAATATGTACTAGGAATTTTACTTAGGAAAATCCAATTTTTAGATACGAAAAATTAGGAATTTTAGTTTTTATAAATGACGAAAGGATAGCATAACAAAGATGAACTGACTGTTTTTGTTGTGTTTTTTACATGGGGGTCACCACTTATTTAGGTCCGGAAGCCACTCGGGGATTAGGGTTATTGCGTGTACAGTAATCAATAGGATATTATCGTAGTAATTTTAGTATTGGAGATTTGATAAAGTGTCTTACCTAAGGGGGGATTTGGATTTTTTTTTTATGTTGGACTTGAAAACATCCAAGTTGTAGTTAAATGGGACACAGGCAAACGGAATATATTTCCAGAGGGGTGCACTTCTAAGAAAGAAGCTTTTTTCATGGAATATACGTTTTGATTTAGGCACAGATAAAGAGTGGGGAAAATATTTGATAGTGGTTTCAACTAAACGGGTGTTTTTCGTGAAAGATTGGAGCTAAAACGAGCACTTTCCATGGAAATAATTATAAAATAAAGACAGGCTCGCAACGTCTCTTCTGCAGGAGTGAGGTTGCAGGAAAGAAAATAGGGCATCCCCCACTTAGCCACGAAGTCCATTTTGTACTCTGTCAAGACAGGCTAGGCTGTTTTTAGGAGTTCCATCCCAGATGTGGCAGCAGTACTCCAACCTTGGACGTACTTGGCTTTTATACAGATAGATAATTGCATCAGTAGTGAGATATCTTCCGGAGCGATAGAAAGATCCCACCATTTTCCAAGCGACCTGAGCAACACACTTGGTGTACATGTTCCATTTCAGATCAGAAGTAAGGGACATACCCTGAAGCTTGTCAAAGCATAGGGCCTCTCCAAGATGAGAGCCATCCCTTTCAGTTGATGCCAGATGGCGATCAGAGCGTAGATGATGTAAAGATAGAAGCTTGATTTTAGATGCATTAAAAGTAACCAGCCACCTCTTCCCCCACTCTACCAGGCGCTCCAGATTTGAGGAGAGTGAATCAGAGAGAACTTTGTCATTTACCGTCTTTTATATAGCAGTTATTTTTAGTCACATAGTAAGATATTCAAACAGAAATTTTGTCCCTTTCTTTTTGATGTTCCTATTTTAAAAATAAATAAATGATTGTTATAATTATTTTTCTATCCTTTGCAAACGATTCAAAGATTAGTAGTAAATTTTTCAGATGTTCACAGTTGGTATTTCTAATAAATATGAGGTTTAAAAATGGTGTCCCTTAGTTTTGGACGCCACCGTATATACAGGGAGAGAGTTAGTCAAGAGAAAGATTGAGTCACTGCATAACAGAGGGTGTCTAGAGAGGTGTGAGGAAATCAGAAGCAAGTGCGGAAACTCGCGTATTAGCTCCTTTTTACTAGAATGCTTAAATATACACTTCTTTATTTCATAGCATTAAAAAGAATATATTTATAAATGGATGAATGCCTCCGTCCAGGTCGGAAAGACAAAGAATACACCCTGTACGTGCAGCTGTGCGTGTAATTGTGTGGCGAGGATTGTGCAATCCTCAACCACACATCTCTTTAATCGGCATTACTTGAGTCCAGCAGCAAGGAGAAATCCAAAATAACTGGAAACAATGGCGAGATAAGTCGAGAACACTTAAAGCACCTGGAAATTTCAAATGCTAACCCATCTTGCACTGGCTATACTCATCGTTTCTTAACTTCAGTAATCTGACGGGAACCAGAGGGATTATGCCGTATTACATTTAAACGTGCAAAACATTACTTTCCCTATCATATAATAACTCTGGAATCTTAATTAATAAGTCCAATTTAAATGTTCTGTTGTGGGAATATATTTTATCGTGTACATATATATATATATATATATATATATATATATATATATATATGTATGTATATGTGTGCATATGATGTCTATATTATCATAACATGGTCGCGACCGGTTGTCTATGCGTTTGTACATGATGTGTGTACACAGCCATGCGTGTATGTGCGCAACATTTAAGGAGATATTAAGACGCGTACCTTTTATCGTACTTAGTCGATTTCCCTTCGCGACGATCCATGCGTTCCCCCACCCAAAATACATGACTTGATTTTATTGTTTGAATAAAGTCTTTATTCCGGATTCTATCTTTCCCAGGGCGGATGTATTGTAGAATCGATTAAAATCTATTTTATTATTTTTCCATTTTCTCATCTTAAATCAAGATTCTCCCGTCCTTAATCATCGATTAAGGTTTTACAAAAGAACTCTCTTCGATTCCTCGTTAACTGACAAAAAATCATGTCTATTTATTTTCAGGTTGATGTGTGTGTATGTATTTAAAACCGTCGTAAATTTTTTGTCTCTAGAATGCACTCTGTGACACATGGCGCGTGTCGATCCCTCATTGCAATCGCTTGTCGATCCGAACTTAACAATAACCCGGTAAACTTTGGTGGCTCCTTTGCACGCAACACGGCACAAACAAGTTGGGTTCAACTCGTACCGCTTTAACAGCTTTATTGACACTCAGCATAAGGTTCGCTGTTTTTTTTTTCAATTTTTGTCACTCTTCTCAAAGTTCATTCTTCTAAAATACTCTTCTATTTTCTTACATTTATTTAATCTCTATTTTTATCAAAATCATGTTTTATCCTTTGTTGGAAAGAGTTCTCTCTTGTCACTTTCTTTTAAAATGACGGTCATAGAGTTGATCCAACTGCTTATCGCGATGTGAGCTTCTGTCTCTGTTATGTACGACGTTTAAGGGTTAGTCATCGACACACCTCTAAATACCATACGTTACGACCATGTAATCCATACAGCCAGCCACCTTGAAAATGCTGCTGTGAAACCTGACATAGTAATATTGATTAAGTCAGAGAGAGTTGCAACCTTGGTTGAAGTGAGTGTCGCTAATGATAAAAGTCTGGACAGAGCTGGAAGAAAATACAGACCAAATATAAAGGTCTCATGTATGACATGCAAACAAAGGGGAATCTTAGAGAGATAACCATACCAGTTATTATAGGTGTCGCAGGGTTTCTGAAGAAGAACCTGAAGTTCTACGTAACTTATCCCTGGTGAACCAAGTGCAAAAGAAATCCAGACAATTGCACTCAAGGGAACAGCGAGGATATTAAAAATAGCTCTCGGTTTATTTCAATAAATAGCAGGGTATTATTGACAGCTTGTTTGGCTTCCATACCGAGCGTTACAATCTTCAGAGGAAGAAAATTAAAAAAGGAAAATAAATATAAATATAGCCTCATTAGTAGAGCTGCCAGGTTTCGTTTGACAACTAATCTTTTAAATCTTGTAATTGATTGGATCCGTCGGTTTACACATAATTCAGATGAGGTAAGACCATTGCTCTTTACATGTCAAAAGGGGTCAACAGAGTGTAACTCTTTCGTCTTTTACATGAACGCGCGGATTATAGTATCAGCGTACTGTGCGGGTGTTCGCATATATGTGAGTAAGAATGCTGGCTAAAGGTAGTGGTTGCTAACCTTTTTTTATCCGCACGCATGAAGGAATTTCCCTCAAATCTGAAATTTATTTTTTGGTCTAAGGATGTTTTTGGCGAATACCGATTACTATTTTAACAAAAGAAAAATCGAAACATGCTTCTCTAATATGATTTGCAAAGAAAAAATAATGAATTAAATTTTTTAATAGATTTGAATAAAAAGTAATGCGTTCTTTACTCGCTAAAATAATTGTTGGATGGAATCTATTCAATCATGCTTATAATGGTCATTTCATGACAATAAGTAAGACTAAAATGAAAACAAACGGTTTATACATTACACAGCGAAACAAAAAAGTGTGGAGCCAATGCCCTGATTTTAGTCGCGTGCAAGCGACTCTATCACTCCGCCGGTCCGTCCGTCCGTCTGTCCGTAACACTTTTGTGCTTGGCCTTTTTGGTTAAGATCAAAGGTCTGTTGTTAATAGATGCTGTTCTTAGTTTTTTAAGCTTGTCTTGGCCTTTTGGCCAAGCTCAAAGTGTAGTATCGGTTCCGGCAGATACTGCAAGAAAAGACCATATGTGGGGTTGCCCCCACATACAATACCTTGGTCAATGTAGTGGAAACCCTCCATACCAATTGTCACTATCCAGCTCCCCTACTCCTCGGGGAGTTTGTCCCCATTTCCCCTTCACTCCTCACATTAAAACTCGACCTTGTGCCTAATTTGCTCGATGGGGGAGCAAATAAATACCAACCCCACATATAAGACCTTGGTCAATGTAGGGCCAACCCTTCATACCAATTGTCACTATCCAGCTCCCCTACTCCCCGGGAAGCTGGTCCCATTTCCCCATTCACTCCTCACATTAAAAATCGGCCTTTTGCTTAATTTGCTCGATGGGGGAGCAAATAAATACCAACCCTTCATATGAATTGTCACTATCCAGCTACTCTACTCCCTGGGGCGTTGGTCCTCATTTCCACTTCACTCCTCATATGTAAAATCGGCCTTGTGCCTAATTTGCTCGGTGGGGGAGCAAATAAATTCCATCTCTTATTACTACATGCGCTACTTATTGTGCTATCAAGTGGGGGATCACTTTTCTGTATTAATTTAATGTAAAATGATTACCCGCTTTAAACCAGTCAGTCTCAAAGCCATTTAAGTCATTCGCCAGATCATTTAAGTTGTTTTTGAAGGAGTCCAGTAATTTGTTAAACATTCAAGCCATTCTTATGTTTATTCAATTCATCCTTAAGTTCATTAAAGTCATTCTAAGTCATTTACTTTTTATTTATTTAAGTCATTTCAGCCCATTTCTTGGTCATTTTAGTTTATCTTTAAGAATGTCATGTCAATCCTTCATTCATGCATTCATTCATTACACGAGAGCACGCGACTAATGGCTATCGGCCTTGTTTTATCTAAACTTTTCTCCCAATCCTTGAAATATCGCATTGCATCCCCTGGGAGTACAAACACTCTAGGATTGTCTCCGTTATATTAAAGGAAATACACATGCCCTGTTGAACATTTTCGTTTTAATCCGAATTTAGCGTAGAAGTAAAATAACGTAGAATTGTGTGTGGGGGGGCGATCAGTGATATCAGATAATCTGTTCCTATTCTAGAGATCTGTGTGAATTTATGAGATCGTAGTAAGTCACAGCATTTGTTTTCATACAAGGAACTTCAAACCTGGTGCGTCCTTTTAATTCAGCCTGAATGGAGCAGAAAATAATTAAAATGCCATTGTTATACTGTGTAAACTGAAGCATTCATTACCTGAGTGCTACATCTCTCTGTTGCAGATATTGGCGATCAAAGACTCTACAAAATAACGCCAGTTGTTGGCGTGCGCCGAAAGCAGAGATGCAGAAAAAATAAACTGTTCACAATGTACCGATTCCCGTTGAACGGTTTCGAAGCTAAATAAGTTGACGACGTCAGAGTAAGGAGATAGGTCTTTCGATTTCAATAGCAACAGAAATGAGAATTTAAACGCTCCCTGCGAATTTGGAAACCAGAACAAAATGTGAAAAAGAAACATTGAAAATAGTTGTATTTATGTAGAACAATCATATTTAGAGTACAAATGGTGGGTCGTTGTAATGGTGTAATTGTTGCATTCGTAGCATTTCAAAGTTGAATTATTTTATTTAAAGTACGAGGATTTGTTTTTGGAACGACTTTCGTCTGCAAATGCTTCATGACTGAATCCTTTTTAAACAGTAATACACCAATTTTCTACTACTACCAAAGGTGTTGTTTTAATTGTTTAATGTTGCGGTTATAGATCGTTGCAAAGCGTATTCTATAATACTGAGTACATTGAGAACAAAGAGTCGATAATCATGGGGAAGGTTACGATGTTTTGAAGAGGTCGAATATCCTTGCTTTTTACATCTTGCCAAATTCGCCAACATATCAACAAGAGTAAGGTGGGGGCAAGAGCGACCGGCATTATTCGAGCAAAATGGATTTGGTGCATCCATTTCGACGTGTTATTTGTTGTGCTTTTGGGCATTTTTCTCTTTCACATTTACTTCTGTTCTCCTTTTTTCGTCTTCTTTTTTGTATACTTTCTTATTTTAATGACTTTTATGACTTTCATTTTATATCCAGCCTTGATTTTTCGCCATTTCCTTTTTTTTTCTTTTTCTTTTTATCTCTTATCAGTTTTTTTTGTCCCCTGACAAAAGGCGGTGGACATGTAACTTCAGCCTTGTCAGTTTTTCCGTTCGGTCGTTCGTCTATCGGAACTTTCTCAATAACTACGCCTTGGTTTTTTCTAAATTTTCCATTAATATTTAACATATTAGTAAAAAAAGTAACAGAATGGATGTTCTGGGAAAACTTCGGTTGCTCCCCTAGGGTGCCTTTCGGGTTAAATCTGCTAAAATTCACATTTTTGTGCTTATTAAAAAAATTAATACTTGCAATTTTGTTTGTCCATACCTACTGATAAATGTTGAGTGTTCTCAAGTGGCACTTTTAGGGCTAATAAAAACACTCCATTTTTTGGACTATTTTACCATATTCGTCCAAAATGTACATGTCTATATATGCATGGCTGTACATTAGGTATATATATATATATATATATATATATATATATATATATATATATATGTGTGTGGGGGGGTGTATATATGTGTGTATGTATTTATTTGTATATGTGTGTCTATGTATATATATATATATATATATATATATATATATATATGCATAATCTTGTCTCCATTAATTCATTTTCCTTATATATGTGGATGTATATATATGTGTCAGATTTTAGGCGTGCGTTTTGTGTTGAGTGTATATACACATGATTATGAGCTGTAGCGTGTATATGTATGTATGCACGTGCGTGCGTGTGTGTATACGCGTATATATATATATATATATATATATATATATATATATATATATATGCGTGTGTTCGTGAGAGCATTGACTTTTAACGGAGTTACACAGCCGTATATTAGTAAACTCTTACTGTCTATATCTCCCTGGACCATATAAATGCGTTGGCAATTGGGGATTATCCCCCTCTCTAAAATAGAAACGTTAGAAACACTCGATGATTTGTTGATGTGTGTATACTTTTAAAGGTAGGGGCACGCTTTCTGTATTTGTACGTTAGATATATCAGTGTGCGCACCTTTATCTCTTTTTAGATATAACACTGATGTAGATGTTTATTTTCTGTATGTATACGATGGTATGAAAAAAGGGGTATGACTTGAATGCTTGCACTTGATTATAGCGATGTTCGGCCGTGCATATGAGCGCAGTTGTTCACTCGAGTACGCGCGCATGCATACTCGCCCGGCTGTATTAGTATTTCTCTTCTCTCATATGAGTGTTTCCGGTATGATATGTATATATGTAATTGAGTACACATGTGCACTAGTATAAGGATGCGTGTGTATATAAGTCTGTATTTATATATGCATGGTATGGATCAATGTTTGTGCGTAAGTGTATACTATGTATATGTGTATGTCTATATATGTATGTGTTCATATGTATGTGTGTATATATGTCCATATATCTGCACTTATATTTAGGTTTGACAGATGGATATGCACATAATCATTATATATAGTTAAAATCAACCACGCTTGGGCGACTCTATACCCAGCCTCACATTTAAATCAAATCTTCCAATTATAAAGATAGCTAATTAACCACAGTATATAAAGCACTCACTTAAACATCAATTCAATGCAACGAACAACAAAACAAACTCATCCATAGATCGACTCCAAACAGCAATGTATGTATCTTTAATAAAATTTAAACAAACTTCATTAAACCAGATAACACTACGACCACAAGCGTAATGAAATGACTTATCTCAAGTAATCAAGTCACCCTTAAATATACATTCAAAATTTAAAGAACCCAACCATAAACTCACTTCAATAAGTAACCCTCCAAACATTTCATATTATCAGACCATGACTCGTCTCTATCTCCACCTCATCCGCTCACCCATCCGCACAGCAAAAACAGCACACCCCCATTGAAAATCACAAGAATATAAATTTCCCACTTGAACTCAAAATCCAGAGGTCAACCCTTTTCAAGAATACTAAAATACAATTCCTTTCCCTGTCGAAAAAAAATCCATTAAGAACTTGCATGCTCGTCCAATTGAACCCTCCCTCTCTCTCTTTACCCTCTCCACTTCACCCCACTCTACTCTTTTCCTCTTCTAAGAGGCTTCCCTCATCCACTATTAACAAGAAAGCGAACTATATTTCTACGGGGACTCACACCAGAAGCAAGCCGTCCAACGCACTATTCTGAATATCATCTCCGGGATTATTTTGCTATTTAACTACCTATACCATTGATTTCGATGTCCATTACATACTTAATGTTCAAATTCTATTACTGACGGGGATAATTACAATGGAATGGTATATCCACCCAATATCGGATACACTTTGTCAACACTGAGAAAGAATTTGGACATCTACCAACACACACTCAACGCTACACCGAATAAGGCTGCCCCGTATACTTTTCGAAAAGTGAATAAGGAGAATTACACTTTCGCTATATGGGAATATCATTTTCTCTCATGAGCCTATTTTCTACCCAGCTGGATATATAACCCCGAACGACATTGGACTCCTTCCGATAATTGTACCCAGATTGTATCAACTTCTCTTTTCGTATAATTTTTTCCATATGATTATCAACAACCATTCCAAAAACTATTTTCAATAATTGTGCTGAAAAGCAAAATTAGCGTCCATTCACAGCTGAACATTTTGCTAACCTCATTTTATTTCCTCTGATGAGCGATTGTTGAAAATCCGTGAATTAAGGAAATTAAAATAACCCCGTCTATATATTCCTTTTGTCTAACAATAAATTCTTAAATCGAATATATGTCTCTATATGTTGTTTTTTTCAGAATTCTGAGTTTAACAACGAAATTTATATATTGCTCTATTCTTGAATATTGAGCTTTCCCTTTTTGGCTACGATCACCTTCAAAGTATTACTTCAAGTAATATCTTTCAGGATTTTTCATCTGAATTCTATCAGTGTCTTATCTTATATATATATATATATATATATATATATATATATATATATATATATATATATATATATATATATATATATATATCGAATTATAGTGATTCCATTAGATTAAAAAAAACTTCATTAAATCAAGGATTTTTTATTATGCTAAGTAAGACAAATATGGTGAATACCATTATATCTATTATAAAGAGAAAACATTTTTGAGAATACTAAAATGTGTATTAAATTAATAGAGCATACAAAGACTTAATGCATACAGATTTCTAGGTGTACTAGCAGGTCGCACAGCGTGAACCGGTCGTAAAATGCGCATGTATATTGTTTTAATTCATAGATAAATTTAGATACATGTCCATGCTAGTATTACGTTTTTTTAAATAATTCACTTCTTGTAAGTAAAAATAAAATACTCAAGCTGCAATTGAATACAAAATCTAGACACAATGAATAACAATTTTACCAGCTTGAAATGATCTTAAAAAAACGTAGTGCGTACTATTCCTGCATGAGCATTCGTGAATCAGGCAGCGATCGGATAAAAAGCCAGTGACCTTTACGTACCAATCTTTCAATTTTGACTTTTTAGTATATTTTTTTTACTGAAAACCGATTAAAACGTTTTTCACTGATCAGAATACTCTATACACCAAATTGCACATGTATTTATAAAAAGTTCGTTCATAACAATATAAAAGCTAAGTAAAAGAAGGTGCCTATTGACCATAGTCCTAAAATATCAAGATTTTAAATAGAACGAAATCAGTAAATAGTAAGAATATTCCACTACATTGGTTGGTTGATTGGTTCTTTGTTTTTTTACGGCATATCAACCCTTTTCAGGTTATTTAATGCTGAATCCAGTGATTTTGAAGAATTTTATTTTTAATATAATATCTTTGGCATTTTTCAAGTCGGTTTCTATTCAACCCATAGTTCGGACCCTAACAGGTACTACCACTCCAGATCAGTGTGGACTTGAGAGCAATGGCAATTTAGAGACGTGCTCCCTCCCCCTAAAGCCCACAAACTGGGGCCTCACCATCGGATATAGTTTAAGGTCATATTCAGGACCATCCACAGCATTGGAAAAAAGCTACTGGCGCAAGAACTTGTATAAAATTAGGTATTAAATCGACGAATCCATGGGCGTCTGGGCGAAGACGTCAAACGAGCTGGAACTAAGGAATCAAGGAATAGCTCAAACAATTGTGAGGAACACATGGCATAATAGTATTTGTAGAAAAGACTGAGACTAGTAATATCACGTGTGTGTGTGTGTAACCAATCAAATTACAGATATGTTTGTGCAATTCATGGAAAACCTTAAAATGGGGCAGAGATTCATCATCGTAGCTATGACAACAATCAACTCTAAACATGGTTTGATAGTAGATTTGTAGAGATGGAGAATAGGTGTAAGGAAATTTTTATGTTACATGAAAGGGCCTTCCTCATCTCATGTAAGTAGGAAGATAAGTACGAATAATATAAGGAAAAGGATAGAATCGAACCCTTTAATCAATTGGATAATTAAAATCCTAGGAATGTAGTTGATTGTTTATTCTTTTAGAAATAACAAAATATTATTTATGTCGGAAAAAAAAAAACGATTGTCCATTCTTTTAGAATAACGAGATATTAAAAATGTCAGTTAAAAGAATGGACAATGCGAGTTAAAAATATTGTTAAAAATATTAACCAATTAGAATTTTAGATTCGTTGTTTGCTATACGTATGTTTGGACAAACATTTGTAAATCCACATGGAAGTTGTAAAGTGTTTTTGACTTCTAATGGGGGTATACATTTAATTGCTGCCCACATCAGCAATATGGGGCACAAGGCCGGTAAGTGGGACCCCGCAGCCCCCCCTAAAGAAGGGGCGCTCCTGCAATTTTAAAAATTGCCTGAGTAACCCCGTCGGCATTCCCCGGTCGGGGCGCCTCAGGCAGCAAGCAATAAACTTGCCCCACCGGAAAGCCTGGTGGCAAGGCCTGGGAGGGTGGACCTCCTAGGTATTACCCAGGCGGCGTACCTCAGTCCAACATGTTCTGGGCCGATTCCCGGCCCCTCACCTGTTGGGCTGAGTGTCAAGTGACGAATCCTTGACTTGTACTACCCTGTCTCCATGCAGCCGGAGCCGCTAGGAGACACATCCCATCATTCCAAGAGATAAATGGGGTATTTATTTATTTAAATGCTGCCCACATCAGCATTATTTGGCACAAGGCCTGGAAAGTGGGATACCCGCAGGCTCCCCTAAAGGAGGGGAACTCCTGCAATTCTAAAAATTGCCCGAGTAACCGCGTCGGCATTCCCCGGTCGGGGCGCCTCAGGCAGCAAGCAATAAACTTGCCCCACCGGAAAGCCTGGTGGCAAGGCCTGGGAGGGTGGACCTCCTAGGTATTACCCAGGCGGTGTACCTCAGTCCAACAGGTGCTGGGCCGGTTCTCGGCCCCTAACCTGTTGGGCTGAGTGTCAAGTGACGAATCCTTGACTGGTACTACCCTGTCTCCATGCAGCCGAAGCCGCTAGGAGACCATCCCATCATAACAGAGTTGTAATGGGGGTACGAGACGAATGGATTCGCCAATCATTTTTATAACCAACATCTATGCTAAACACCCAATGAAAACGTCCCAAAATTGTTATGAAATTTGTCGAATTTTGGATTCAATCAGTTCGTCGTTCACTACGTCACGGACAGCATTTAATTCTTGGCCGCCATCTTGGTTACTGATCTGAACTACGCCGTGATCTTGGTTACTGATATGAACTACGCCGCCATCTTTGTTCAACACAATGTCTCAAAACTTAACATAACTAGTCACGTAAGGAACCACACTTTTGACGTCACAAACAAAGAGGATTTCTCAATATAGAAATCGAGGGTTCGAAGTTAGGCAGTCAAAGATTAGGATTAGATAATCGGAGAAGATCACACACAGTGATATAGTCAGTTGGAAAGTTGGAGCCTTTTAGAGGCGAAGGGAGAAGAGTAGACCATGTAGTCGAAAAGGTTTTAATTCCTGACATCACCAACCACCAATCATCTATATTGTGTAATTGTTATCTTCGTGCCATCTTCACAACCGGAAAGGTAACTGCGTTTTGTATATTCATCTATAAACGAACTCTTGTATAACCTCCTTATAAAAAATGTGCCCCCTTCATCAAAAGTAAGTATCCCCCCTCTATATGTGTTAAGAACTGTTGCATCAATACCTCCCAGTCCCTATTAATATGACGTATCCAAGAATGATCTAGTCTGTTATAAATGTCTCTCTCGTCGACGTTATCCCTGTTCAAAGTCCCCGATGTGAACCCGTCATCTGTTTCAATATGTGCCCGCTACACATCATTTATAGCGACTGAGAGAACTTATTCTCGAAGATTTACAAAGAGCAATGGCTGTGATATATGGTTTCCAATTAATTATTTGATAAGAAAGAAAGACGAATGAGTTTTGCAGTCCATTTCTCGTCAAAGGTAGAATTATCCAAAAGAATTGCAGAAGAAAATTGTTTTAAATTGTTTCTCTCATTTTTTTTTTTTATTTTTGGCGTTTTTACATTTTGTTTTTACATTTTGTTTTCCTTCTTTTACTTCTTTTATTTTTTCCTCATTAATTTCTTTCTTTTTCTTGCTTTCTTTTCTTGTAGTCTCATCCAAGTTCGATCCTTCCTCGCCAGTCTTCTCGGTCTTTTTTTTATTTTATCTTTTTTTTCATTTTTATCCCTTTTTTGAGTTGAATTTTCTTATTCTCTCTTTCTTCTTCATCTTGTTTTTGTTCTTTTTTCTTATTTACTTTAATTCCTCTACTTTGTTTTCTTATGTTCCTGCTTTCTGCTTTCCACATCTCGCTTCTAATCCATCCAAATGTTGTATTTCTTTTTCTTATTCAAATAAAAAGTTTCTTTTTCCATCCTCCTAAATTTGTCTTCTTTCTTGTTGTTTCTTTCTTATTTGACTTCTTTTATTTCTTCTTCTTCAAATAATCCAAATCTCTTTTTTTATCAACTTCAAATTTATTTTTTCCCTTTTTATCTCATTTTTGTTTTTGCATCTTTTTGAATTTTAATTTCTTATATCTCTGATTTACCTCTTTTTTTGTACCTCTTTTTTATCTTTTTTGTTATTTTTAGTCCCCCGAGAAAAGGAGGGCGGACCTGTAAATCCACTCTTGTTTTGATTGTATCTGCGTCTAGAACTCCTAAATATTTGTAGCTATCATGTTCACCTAGTGCCTTTATCTCATTTGGTTGGTTAGTTCCATGTGTTTCATTTCTTCCAGTTTTACCCATCTCATATTATTATTCCCTCGACAAGGGTGGATCTGTTAATTCAGCCTTGTTCGTCTGTCCGTTCGTCTGTCCGCACTCTTTTTTTTTTTTTTTTTACACAGTGATCACCACTTATCAAGGCCCGGAAGCCACTCAGGGATTAGGGTTATTGCAAGTACATTACGTTAGTGAGGAGATTTGCTGAAATGTTTACTTAAGGGGGCGGTTCATTAGAAATTTGTTAACATTGGACTTGAAGACAACCAAGTTGTGGTCCGGAGGGAAGCAGGCAGACGGAACAGAGTTCCACAGGCGTGCAGTTCTAAGAAAGAAGCTTTGTTCATGGAATCCGCGTTTAGATTTAGGCACAGATATAGAGTGGGGAAAATTTTTTACAGTGGATTCAGCTAGACGGGTGTTTTTCGTGAAAGATTGGCGAGGGGGGACCAGAGATTGAAGTTCAGACGAGCATCTGCCATGGAAATAACGATAAAACAAGGACAGGCTCGCAACGTCTCTTCTGTGGGAGAGAGGTTGCAGGGTAGAGAAAAGGGCATCCCCCACTAAGCCACGAAGTCTATTTTGTACTCTGTCAAGGCAGGATAGGCTGTCCTTAGCAGCTCCTGCCCATATATGGCAACAGTACTCCATCCTTGGACGTACTTGGCTTTTATATAGATAGAGAATTGCATCCGTAGTGAGATATCTTCTGGAGCGGTAGAAGGATCCCACCATCTTTCCAGCGACCTTGGCAACAGACTTGATGTACGCGTTCCATTTTAGATCAGGAGTAAAGGTCAAACCCAGAAGCTTGTCAAAACACGGGGCCTCACCCAGACGAGAGCCATCTCAATAACTACTAGGATTTTTTTTCAAAAAGATGATCTGATTAAAAAGTAACAGAACGGATTTTCCAGGAAAAAACCAGCGTTCCCACTACGGTGGCATTTCGGGTTAAAATGGCTAAAATTGACACTTTTGTGCTTATTAAAAAATAGTGATGTCTTGGATTTTTTAACAAAACCTTCCGAAAAATTGTAACTAATTGATTTCTATATAATTTTGTTTGTCTATACTTCGCAATAACTCTTGGGTGTGCCCCAGGGGCTCTTTTAGGGCTAATAAAAACACTCCACTTTTGGGATTATTTTATCATATTTGTTCAAAATATTCTGTATATCTATTTAGCAGTTTTGCATGGTGCCGAATTCAAATTTAAATGCGTTAAGCTTTTGTGGACTTCTGGGGCGGAATAGAAGGGGAAAATGATGGGCTTAAGCATTTATTTTTTTTGCATGATGCAGAACTCAAATTTACATAAGCTAAGGCCTAAAACTGAACCGTTTATTCATTTTTACCGGGATTTGATGCCCCCCGGGCTTAATACGCGGGGAATGCTGAACTTGAGGATTGTTTTATGCCTCCTTCACATTTCACTCACGGGGCACCATGCATGCTTTATTTGTTATGCTTTATTTTTATTTCCTTTCTTTTCCTCTTCTATTCTTCTGTTATAGTAAAAATCATGCGCAGCAAATGAAAAGAACGACCCAGAGAATAAAAAGCACGAAAGAAAAAAAATAGGCAATCGTTAACGGAAATATTTCCTTCTGATCGAATCGAAGTCTGACTTTGGATTCTGTTCACTTTACCATGGATATCGACCACATTGTTCAATTTGGCTTTAATACTGAGAATTGATCAAAACTAACACATCCTATTCAAGCAGAGCACATTTGAAAGATCCGTGCCAATAGTTATCCTATAGAAAACGGTATTTTCAGGTACGTTTATTATTCGATTGAAACGAATATAAAAATAGTCGCGACAGTGCGAACATGCTTATGTATATGTTCACTTCAGTTTATTTCTAACTCATCTGGCTTTCGGAAAAAAGATCACAGATTGGGAGCTGGCTTACCAATCGCCTAAAAAACAAGACCGTGTGTTACATTTTGCCTTCGTGGGGAAGCAAATAAATAACAAATCTGCTTCCTATTTACCTGGCCTTCGCGCAAAGATCGCAGTGTAGTATCTGTTTTATGCTGCGCTAAACTTATTTTCCCTTGGTAAATAGACGGGAACCCATTTGTACTGGTGACATTTTTTTATTATTAATGCATGCTTCCAGATTGACCAGCGTGTTTTCATTTACATTAAAAACGACCTTGTGTCACATTTTGCTTTAGTATGGAAGCAAAAATATACTAAATTAGTTTCACACCAATCTCGTCTTCGGGCCAATATTAGAGTGTAGTATCTGTTCTGGTGTTGCTCTAAATATAATTTGTCCTTTGTCAATTAAGAAGAGATTCTCTATACTGAAGAAATATTCAGTTTCGTATACTTCCAGAGTTACCTTTATTTTCGAGAGCTGGTTCGCTTTCACATTCGAGCCGTCATTGTGTTGTATTTTGCTGCCATAGCGAAGCAAATAAATGCCAATTCGTTCCCCACTCTTTAAGCAATATTCACAGCGGTTGGATTACATATATGGAAGGCAACTGTAGATGAAATGTAATCTATGCATTTATAAAACTAAGACTGTGTGTGAGGACAATCTCAACCTACACGCTCTAGGAATCTTTGATGAACAGACTTGAAATTCCTAATTCCTGATGAACTGATGCCTTAAGTAAGACACTTCATCAAATCTCCAATACTAACGATGACTACGATACTATCCCATTGATTACTGTACAGGCAATAACCCTTATCCTTGAGTGACATCCGAACCTTGATAAGTTGTGACTACCATGTAAAAAATGTCAGTATATAGGATATTCAGACACGTGGTAAACTTTTAAATCCTATTTTAATTCGTAAAAGGTTACATTGGGTACTTCAGTTTAAAAAAATATTGTTACATGGAAGTGATTGGATTTTTATCTGTTTTCTAAGTGTTTCACGAATGCGCATGCGGGAATAGTCCACATTATAGATTACTTATGCTTAGAATAAGTAGCTTGAAAACCACATTGAAAAATCGTCTCACACTGGGATAATGAGTAACTGTACTTTACTAACTGTCTTTAGGGTTAGGGATTTCGATCTAAGCCTAAGTATGCATTTCTCTTTTTTACTTACAAGAAGGAAACAGTTAAAAAAAAAACATAATTCATACATGCACACGGCTTAGTCTCTTTATTAATAAAAATATAATATTTACGCGTATTTTATGACTGGGCAACGCCTGGCAGCTGTTATTATAAAATAAAAGACAAAATCGATGTTAATAAAAATCATCCCTGTAGGATTTAGTTGACTTTCATTTTCAATTCTGTTGCGGTTTTATGCGTGTATCATTTGTTTGTTCAAAGGCTATTTTCTTTCGAGACTGAATGGAGGCATGAAGGATTAACTGTAAGAACTGGCAATATGAGAAAAAGAATGTATAAAGAAGGGAAACATCGAAATGGATGGGATGCTAAGTGGAAAAATACCAACAATTATAATAATAATATGAGAAAAAGAAAGTTGGGAAAAATGCAACACGTGGAACTGCCCAACCAAACGACGGATGTGAGGGAACTAAATGAACATGATAGCTACAAATATCTGGGAGTTCTCGAAGCAGACAAAATCGAAAACACAGAAATAAATGAGAAAATTAGTGAGGATACCAAAAGAAGAGGAAATTTCCTAAAACTAAATTATACATAGGAAACATTAATACCAGGTCTAAACACATGGACTGTATCACTCGTAAGATATTATTGGCAGTTTATATAGAAGAGTGTGTAAAAGGCACAAAGAATAATTACAAATATTATATAATGCAGAACATTGAAAAATTAATAACCACATAGAATCCAACAAATATCGCTAAAATAAAAAAACAGTAACTACAGACTCTGTGCAGAAAGAGACGAAACAATAAACCGCATAATAAGCAAATGCAGCTTATTATCCGTCCCCAAAATATAAACATAGAGAGAATTAAGAGCGGATGTCAGTACTCTTGGAATTATACAGAGGAGTACATCTTGTACACACAAACAATGCTAAAAGCATAAAACGACAATAGTAATTGAAAATGAAAATCACAAAATGCGATGAGACCCTTATAAACAAACAGATAAACTAATCCAAGCAAGAAAACCAAATTCTATATTAATATACAAGAATGAAAAGTTCTACCAGATCGTAGATTTTGCCCAAGCCAGCCCATTGCAGATTGAAAAAAAAAGGAGAAGCGTAGCAAAGACACAGAACTGGCTAGTGGGCTAAAATAGATCTTGATTATGAAGAACGTTAGGATAGCGCCAACAATATTACTAGCACTTGCGATAAAACCTGAATCCGAGGGATAGCTTAAAGATGGAACGGATAACAATAATGAAAACGGTTGAAATATTAAGAAAAAAAACATGAATATTATTTGTACGTCATCATGAACTGGCATTATACCAAATAAGTGAGAGGGTCAAGGAGGATGGAAAGATTGGGAAGAGAATGTGCTAACATGGACTACTGGATGGTGCTAAATGAGGCAGGAACTTTGGTGTGGCTTATTGCTACCGAAATCCCAGGGATAACCAATGGTTGATACCAACGAAAAATTAATGTTAAACGGCCAGTTTAAGATGACGTACAACCATAATAATAATAATTTGGAAAAGTTATCGAAAACGGTAATAAGTACTGAAATTCTGAGTAGATTTCTTGTTACTCAGATCCCTAGAAATATCACAGGTTGTCCTATATATATAAACGAGAATGTGCCTGTGAAGACAATCCTCGACCTAAATATTAAGCGAATTTCTGATCCATAGCCTGGGAATCTTGTATATATGGCAGTCTGACACGTGGACAACTTTAATCAGTTTTGATCCGGGGAAAAAGTTTAAAAAAATATTTTTTGAATGTGACGGTCATCGAACTGTATCTGGTTGTCAGCTGTTTCACGAATGAGCATGCACGAATCGTTTATATGACAGATTATTTATATTAAAAATAAGAAGGTTCGAAAACACTTTTTAAAGATCGTGTCAAGCCATGACAATGGTAATCGTACTTGACTTATTTTATTTAGCTTTTGTTTTCGATTTCAGCTGTACTGTTTATTCTTACAAATTGTGAACTATTAAAAAAAATACTCAGTTTCTGTATTTTGCATTAATCTATAATATTTATGCGTATTTTATGAGTGGGCAGCGCCGGACTGCATGCTAGTCTACACACCCCTCATATATATATATATATATATATATATATATATATATATATATATATATATAGTAATTTATAAAATATATATGGCGATTAAACTACACTGAATATTCGGCGTTTCATCCACTCTAGGATTCCTCAGGCTTATGCGCGAATTCTGTGGTTGTTTATCGTTTTTATATGGTCCTCATCTCTGTAGGATTTAGTTAGCCAATCAGCTTTCTAGTATCCACCGCGCCCCTTCGTATCAGCCAATGGGCATGCATTTTATCGAACAAAGGATCTGTTTTAAAACTAGGTTAATGGTGTAAGGCGGACGTTTTTTTTAGATGATATATAAATATACATATGTGTACACATATACATGCACATATATATACATATATATGCATACATATATGTTATTATCGTGTATATATACTCATGTCTATTTAATTTATTTATTTGTGTATTTTCTATTGCGTTTGTTAGTTTAAAAACTATTTTGTATCGCTATCATAGAGTAAATTTTATTTTGTAAACACGGTTATTTGCTATTTCTCTTCTACAGTTTCATAGATTTTGGGGTTCTTTAAAGTACAGGATAGCACATTTTTCATGAAGGCATAATCTACATGGGTCGTCTAAATGCCTACACGTGGTAGCTTGTCTTATTATCTTCCATTTGACTACCGGCGAATGTCCGCTTTCTTTGAGTTCCCAGTATTTATTCGCTAGAGTTGTTTTTATTGTTGAATGTAATTTTGTGGTCATAGTATCGGGTTTTGAAATCTAAGGAAGTCATGCCTACGTCATATTTTTTGTTATTCGGGGTTTTTTTCGCGAATATTGTTGCCTGATAAACTACGCTTTTTGTTAGACATTTCTTTGGAACTGGACAAACAAGAAATACATACACGATCACACATATATGTATGTATATATATATGTATATATATGAGCATATATGTGTGTACACATATGTATATTTATATATAAACTAAAAAAAAACGCCTGCCTTACACCACGAACCTAGTTTTAAAACAGATCCTTTGTTCGATAAAATACATGCCCATTGGCTGATAGGAAGGGGCGAGGTGGATACTAGAAAGCTGATTGGCTAACTAAATCCTCAATAGAAGAGGACCATATAAAAACGATAAACAACCACAGAATTCGCGCATAAGCCTGAGGAATCCTAGAGTGGATGAAACGCCGAATATTCAGTGTAGTTTAATCGCCATATACATTTTATAAATTACTAACTAGCTCTACCTACCTATTGAGCACTTTTGAATTAAATACTTAAATGTTTACGCATAAATCTATACTTTCGTATATTAATTTCATGTGAGCAAATGAAGAAGTTATATATATATATATATATATATATATATATATATATATATATATATATATATATATATATGTCAAATCTTTTTGTATGCGTTCCATTAATTTTAGCCGGTGCAATGTATAGTTCGATGTATATGGGCCATTCTGGGTTCCCTTGCTGATAATCAAATAAGTTTCAAGTTAAAAATGGCAGCACGATGCGTGAAAATCATTTCAAAATGAAGTTTTTGTTTAGCCTCGAGAAAATCTTGAATAACAGCGGCCGTTCAAATTTCATCAAGTCGTGATCTGCCTAGAAAATATGAAGTTTGTATTTTTTTTTAAATCGTGAAAATAGTACAAAAATATTAAAAAAAATATTCATGACAACGGAAATATGTATCAAATTTCACAGAAATTCATGAAATTACGACGTTTCAGAAAACGGGAGACACTGTTATATGATTTAGATCAATAAATTATTATAACTAAAAAAAAGTATTTACGTTAGATAACCGTATTAGTTGGAGTCTTGAAACTAATGTTATTTTCTTTTCTGTCATTCCCACAACCTTCCGGTCGGGCTCTCTTCTGTTCCATTCTGTAAAAGCTGGTATTATTTCTGTCGTACTCGCTTATTTTCTGTCGAATTCAGAAATCTGCTCTCAATTTGGACCGCAAAACTTCATTTAATCTACGAGGTTATCATATCTCATTCCGTTAGCCATGACTGAGCAGAAGTCCTAAAAAAATGTAATCATATTTTATTTTTATTTCTATTTTATTTTATTTTTTTAGAAAAGCCAGTTGTGTGCTTATTTGCGGACTGTTATCCTCAGCTCAATGGTTGTTATTTTTTTACCACGTTTTTTTTGTTTGTTTTTACACAGTGATCACCACTTATCAAGGCCCGGAAGCCACTCAGGGATAAGGGTTATTGCAAGTACATTACGTTAGTGAGGAGATTTGATGAAGTGTTTACTTAAGGGGGCGGTTCATTAGGAATTTGTTAACATTAGACTTGAAGACATCCAAGTTGTAGTCCGGAGGGAAGCAGGCCGACGGAACAGAGTTCCACAGGCGTGCAGTTCTAAGAACCTCAGCCAACTCATCCCATTCAGGGAATAAGTAAGCTGGGCCTTGTAACCCCATTAACCTTCCACAGTAGTTGTTCTTGTCCTACTCAGTTTTAACCGACTAATCCTCTCGCCTGCTTTGTGTAGGATTGAAACCGCTATAGCTAGCCAAAAGTTGAGGAGACAACAACAGCTATGGGAGGCACTAAGCAGTTATCATCATTGTGCTGATATACATGTTGCATCGGCTTTGTAAACTTTCACCAGACGTTGCTCGATTAATTTGTTTTTCAGTATGAAGGAACACAATGAGCACAATGATTAATTTCTGCTTCATACGCATGTCCATGACAGGAATTGCTTTTCTCAGAGTCTCTCCCCAGTCATATCTGTATTCATTATAATAATTCAATTTTCTATTCTCGTCTGACTTATTCGAGTAAAATAAAATTGGAGGCATAACACAACAGGGTCCTCTATACTTTATTTAATCTGATATATTTTTTTTAATCTGAAGATAATTTTTTTTTTGTTTAATGCCGCATGATCAAAATTTCTGGATTTTTTCAACCAAATGAGCAATAATCCGTGTAAAGGGTTCTACGCCGCTATTTTATTTTTTAATCTTAAAATCAAAATGATCAAACCATGACTTGAATGCGTTCATAATTTTTATAAATTAATTTCTGAGATAATAATAATAATACTAATACTACTACTACTACTACTACTAATAATAATAATAATAAATAATAATAATAATAATAATAATAATAATAATTATAAACCAAAATAACAAACATATATCGATGATGATGATAATGATAATAATAATGATAATAAAAAAAGAAAAAGAAGATTGAGGAGGGGGAGGAGGACGATAGAGCAGAGAAAACTGAAGGAAAAATGTTATTGAAAATCAAATGCTTAAATAGAATGAGAAGAAAAAGAAGGGGGAAAAGTGATATAGAAAATACACAGCACCAACAACAATAAAAAAAATTAAGATGGATACAAAGCTGAAGAAGTAAATATAATGAATAAAATGTTAATATACCGGTAATATATAGATAAGTGATATTTTTAAAACACATCTTCTGTAATAAAATATCGTATGTCTGTTTAAATGTGTGTACGTATGTACGCGTGGATCGATGAATGCATGTATGTGTGGATCGATGTATGTATGCATGTATGTTTGTATGTCTGCCTATTTTTTCGACAGAGACGACGGATTTTCACGAGAATTGGTATCGTTGTGAAGCTCGACTATTTGACCGAGGAATATCTAAAATTGGCAAAATAACTTTTATTCCTTCACCCTCAACTTGGCACTTTTCTACATGTAGGGGTGGCTTTTCGTCGATATTTTCGAAGGTCATCGCGTCTTTTCGATTATCTAGCCTTATTTTACCTACGTCTATTCCAGTTTGGCGATGGGCGCAGCAGCAAACACGTCACGTTTGTTTTTCACTTTCTTTTCTTCCATTCGCGGTACGGGTTCAAGTCTGCTTACTGCTCCTATTTTTTTTTTTTTTTTGCTCAACCAATACTTTTACACACATCTCCACTTTCTTTTCCGCCTTCCTGTTACGTATTGGGTTCTATTTTTTTTAAAGGTACCAATTATATGGGTATGTTACGTTGTTTTTCTTTGGATGACGACTTATATATTATATTTGTTGTTGTTGTTGTTATGTTCGTCTTAGTAGTGTCTAAGAGGTTCATGTGTGCGATTATATTGTTGAATGTTAGATATTATATATTCATTGTGAGTGTTCATATTTTTGCGAGATCTTCATGTTTGTGGAGATAACATATTGGAGACATAAACAGGATATATATAAAGAGAAAGACAGTTCTGTGTGTATATAATAGAGAGTGTACATGTTGCTACAAAAGCGCCAACCCTGTAATTCAACTAGAAAGAGATGCTTGAATATCTTGATAGATAGAACGAGAGTGCGTTTGACATTTACGTTTTGACAGTTGTACATATAATATAAGCACGTTACCTTTCTCGTTTTAATGATGAACACAGAAGACGGCAGTTATGAAAAACATGATGAGCATTTATTCTTCGACCGGTCGGAAATGATTCTGTATTTCAAGGATTCAAAGTTGTTACATGGTTATTTCTAAACCCCCTCGCTTCCAGAGGGTGCCGAGAATCGGTCTGAACCTCTCTGCTCCTCTGATCTGACTCTAACTAACTTCGAACTCGTTCATATATTCAGAAATGACACGTATGCCTGGTTAATGTTACTACAACTCACGTGTTTAAGCATGCATTGTTATTCGCATGTTTCTTACAAAACTGCCCCTCTAACCTAATTTTTGTAACTCACTTCACAAATAACATTTTCCATTGTCCGTTTTTAAATTCCTTATTTTAATTTTAATTTTTATAACAGAAACAAAAATCATCATTACATTTCTGTTTTTAATAAACAAATATCTAACTATTATGTCAATTCTACATTCCTTATTTTCAATAATGTTCTGTATTTATTTTAACTTATGATTGGAATTCTCAATTCCATGTCTAGTTTCGCAAGTTTAAATCCTTGACTATCCTACTTTCATATTTAACACTTACAAGTACAGGTTTCTGTTCTTGTAACATTCCCGTCACGGGTTACAGCCTTCCTGTCTACAACTACACTGTTTCTTTTTTCTACAACATACATCTACAAACACCAAATTAGTTATAAATAAAATGAATACAAAAACAAATAAAACAAATAACGTCGAATTTAAAACAATTTTTAGCAAAATATGTTTAATTTTTTTAAGATAAAACTGATTTTTAAATGTTTTTATTTTTTTAAATGAAAATATAATACACAACATTGTTTTTTTTCTACTACATATTTGCATGAATTATAAAGCGACAGATGTCAATTCGAATTTGAAAATTCGCATTGACAGATATCAATTCGAATTTGCATTGACAGATGTCAATGCGAATCTGCATTGGCAGATGTCAATTTCAAATTTGCATTGACATCTGTCAATACAAATTGGAAATATTTTAAAGAAACAATAGAAAAAAAAGACTTAGTCTCCCCTCAAAAAGACCTTTTTTAATGATAAAATAAAATAACCAATTTTAAACCGTAAACAGACAACCGGCTGCGAAAATGTGGGTGTGACCACTACCGTTCAAGAAAGTTACTTACGCCTGAAAGTATACTGGACTTCTTTATTACCACAATCTGCTCATGTATGTAGTATTGTTGTCGCATTTGGACTATTGAATTTGCTACCAGTCTCTCGCTTCAGAATAGGGTTGAAAAGAGTCGCTAACCTGACTGGGCCTGAAATGTCATCTAAGTTACACCATTGTCCCATTGACGAAATGTTGCCTGTTTTACAAGTATTCTTATGGGGGGGGTGCTTCGGCGATCTATTGTCGTCCCGATGTAAATAGCCCTGATTAAACCGACAAGCAGCAAAGTCTCATCCCTACACAGTAGAGATCCCTAGATATAAGAAAAACTTATTTTATAGTTTCTTCCCCAGAACTACTAGACTTTGAAATTCTCTTTCGGATTCCTGCTTACCCAAACTCTACTGATATGCATAAGTTATAGGGTAATGAAGTCAGATATCTCACTGCTCAACTCCCTACATAGATTCTTTTCAACTCATGTCCCTAATATGAGTCCCCTACATCAAAGTGGCACTATGTCTTGTTTGGGGTGAAAATGTGAAAAAAAAAATGTTTATTTTTTTTAATTTTTGGAGAGGACTTTTTAAAAATAACTTTTACATGAAAAATAGCGACTCTGACAAGAGAGTAATTCGGTCTTCATCAATTTGCGAAGATGATGGGTGTTTTGTATCTCTAAGTAAATGAATATTAATATATATTATATTATAATAACACGATAAAAAATGAAGGAAATAGATAATAATAATAATATTAATTATTATTATTATTATTATTATTATTATTATTATTATTATTATTATTATTATTATTATTATTATTATTATTATTATTAAAAAAATCCTATGGGGCATTAACGTAAACACTGATAAACCCATCCCAGCAAGAAAACCGGATGTCCCAATAATTAACAAAAAAGAAAACTCCTGTCCAATCGTAGACTTTGCTGTTTCAGCTGACCACAGAGTGAATATCAAAGAAAAGGAGAAATGGAGCAAATACACAGAGCTAGCAAGAGAGCTGAAAGGGATATGGAAGATGAAGAAAATCAAAATAATACCTATAATAGAAGGAGCACTAGGAACAATCCCAAAAAACTTGGAAAAAATGGGGAAAATTGGAAATAGACGAATGACTGGAAAGAGTTATAATGATGCAAGCAGCTGAAATATTAAGGAAACCCTTTAAATGTGGAGACTAACACACATGAGTCACGTGTACGGCCAAGACAAACTGCTGCAGAGGCAATACGTAAATAACTAGATGGAACCAATAACGTTGAAGCAGCATATCTGTAATTTCTTTAACCCCCCGTGCCCCCATTACTCCCTACCAAAAAAGAGTGAGAACGAGTAGTCAGGGAGGAACGAAAAGACCGAAGAGAGTGCATTGACCAGACCCTCGCTGGACAAGTGCGAAAAGCACTGTGATGTAAGGAGGCTTACTGTCACTCGAATTCCAGAAAAGACCAATGGCCGCTGTTAGTGAGAAATCAATGGTAAGCGGCTGTTGCGACCATGCCAAGTCATTTGACTATGTTATCGAAAGAGGTGGAGAGTACTGGATAAATCTGGGGATACTTGTTTTCACTAAGCTTCTGGAGAACACCACAGGTTGTTATCAAGGAGAGATCTCTGATGACCTGTGTCAAAGATACTTGTGAGCGAATTCGTCAAGTACTTTCCGATCATCCTGTATTTAACCAGTACTAAATACGTGAGTAGAGCTATGTTGTATATTATGAAGGCATTAATTGCAATTAACTTATACATCTCTCTTTCTCTCTCTCTCTCTCTCTCTCTCTATATATATATATATCTATATATCTATATATATATATATATAATATATATATATAATATATATAATATATATATATATATATATATATATATATATATATTAATAATTATTATATACCTACAGAAGCAAGCTTTTATCTTTTCTGTAATCATTAGTGCAGGGTGTCACGATTAACACCGATCAATATATTCGAACCTAGCAACAGCAGCCATTTCTGACTCCACTAGAAAGGACTTAATCTATTCAACCAACGTTAGAAATACTGAACATTTCGGCCGTTTTGCCCCCCGGCCTTCATCAGGTGTTTTGTATCGAACTGGGGAACCTGAACGAAGGCAGTGAAAAAGTAACATTCCAAACAGAGAATCAGCAACTCTGTCCCAGAGCCTAGCTGGAGTCCGAACACGGTACCCCCGTAATAATAATAAAGGGTTGGGTTCGAGACTTCTAACGAACGGTTCCCCAGTTCGATATAAAACACCTGATGAAGGCCGGAGGGCAAAACGGCCGAAACGGTGTGACGTTAACAAAGATGAGGAAGTTAGTTCGACAATCTCAATCAATGAAAACAGCTCATCTAAAAAATACAGACAATTACTGTTAGAAATACTGTAAAAATGTAAACATTCATTTTAGAATGTTTTAATGAACTGTCCATATGAGCTAAGTTAGCCGACTTTGTTTCAACTGAAATCCGGCAAGGATGAGGAACGAGCTGACAGAATTATTTACTATAATAATTATTGAATAATTAGACGTTTCACAATTTCGGGAATCATGCACGGTCTCATGATTAACAGCGGTTGATATATTCATATTTATAAATGTTTTGACCTCTGTATATATATATATATATATATATATATATATATATATATATATATATATATGAATAAATGATTAATAAAACATGTCAAAACACATCTTCAAAAAGGGTTAAAAACATATTTAATTTCAAAAAGGAAGCACAAGAAAAGTGTATAGTCCTTAATCCGCGAATTATTGAATAATTAGACGTTTCACAATTTCGGGAATCATGCACGGTCTCATGATTAACAGCGGTTGATATATTCATATTTATAAATGTTTTGACCTCTGTATATATATATATATATATATATATATATATATATATATATATATATATATATATATATATATATATATATGAACAAATGATTAATAAAACATGTCAAAAAACATCTTGAAAAAGGGTTAAAAACATATTTAATTTCAAAAAGGAAGCACAAGAAAAGTGTATAGTCCTTAATCCGCGGAGTTTCGAAGAAATAATCTCCTTCTGATCAGAGGGGAGGAATTAGCAAAATGCGGGATCGGATTTTCCATGTAAAAGTATTTAATGAAACCACAAGTAAGTCACATATCTTACTTGGTTAAAAAAGGGTGAGGTAAGCAAAATAGGAGCTAAAAGAAAAAATGATAAAAAGATTTCACATGAATGGATAGTCCGGTGAGAGGTAAAAAATCCAAGAATGGTAAAATCCAATTATAAGCTCTATTCCCTTTTCGGTTTTATTGAGCTTTTACATCTGGTTGAGATTACTTTGCTTATAAATATTAACTCTTTAATATGTATTATATATTTTAAGTTCACCATTTTGATTACCTTGATAAACTTATTATAATTTATATTTCTTTATATATATATATATATATATATATACATATATATATATATTTTATTTATACAAACACTTATGGCTACATATGTGCATACATGTTTCTGTAATCATCCTTCAGGCCAAGAATTACCGTCGAAAGTGATATTTCCACCAAATACATTTTCCTATTTCGTTTATCAAGTTAACATGCAACCTGGGTGGGAGTCATAAAAAACGGTAAAAGGATAAGTGAGGACTTTGAAGATAATAAACATCTTTTTTCTTTTCCCTTTCGCCCATCCAACCTAACTTTTGGTTTTTATGGCATAAGGTACTTGAGAATTTAGTTTTCTTCTCTTGGAGTCTGTAAGTTAAGAACCTTAGCGATGGTCAGCTAAGTACTGACCGGTGCCTTTTAATCTACATCCACCCACACACACATGCAACACACATACAACACACACACATACACAGACACTGCCACACTGCCACACACAAACACACACACACACATCAATGTATGCTTTATGTTTTTATTCACAGCACACATACTGAAACTAGACAATAACTCTGAAACTACGCAGGAATAGAGTTAAAAATTACATTATGGTGAATAAAACAAAACAAAAAATAAATAAAATTAAATAAAAATAAATAAAACAAATAAAATAACAAAATATGAATAAATATAAAACACTAAAGTTATCTACACCCCACCTGTACCTATATACATATATCAATATACTTATAGATGCCTACATTTTGCTACACCCGCGCATATATACACACACATTACAGACATACAGAGAAGAATAATAGCATTTTTCTTTACTTCTGTAGCGTGGTAACCCCTTCGTATATGCAATAGTATGCTACCACACCCCAGACGGGTGTACATATATATACATAAACACACACACATACACACATACATATATATATACATATATATATACATATATACATACACACATATACATACACATATAACATATATATACACAACATTCGGACATCCATACATTCTTGTAGTCTATATTGTTACAACAATCATATACGAGGCTGTCTAGTCTAATAGTTCAAGAATATATATGCATATACATACATCTACATACAATACACACATAAATTCATCCATATACAAACATACACACAGATATATAGATACACACATATATAAATATACAAACATACATGCATACATAAAATACACTTATACATACATACTCACACAAATATAGAGATATACATACATACTCACACAAATATAGAGATATACATATATACCAGTACCTTGCCACCAAATGATAAATCTAAAGTAGAAACAGACATGAATACATTTACTATATAAACTCCCTTTTTCTATCAAATTCCACACGCATAGTTATATTTCATGGCCCCACCCGCTTGTTACATTTTCCTAAGTTGTAGGGTTTTTCGTAAAAATTTACACTACGTAAAACATTATATTGAATTCAGCAGGAAGCTCATACGCCTATCCTCATATTAAGCAAACACTCTTTCGATGTGAAGGCAGATATACATAAGATGTATCACGATACAATAATAATATATAATGACACATGACAGAAATCAGAGTATTTAGATTATACAAACCGAGTATACAAGCTTATATATTGTAGTACTTACCTTCATCTTTGTTTATTCACCCTAATTTCCTTATCCCCTTTTCTTTCATTCACCCTTCATTCCTTACTTTCTTTCATCTATATATTTCTTCATTTTTTTTTTTTTTTATAAATTACTTTTCCTACCCGGGTATATAAAGATCTTATATCCATGCATGCACAGACCCAAAAATATCCATATGCATACATTATTACGAGGTTCACTCAAAAACAATCTATTACTCGTTTGGTTACAAATATACCTTAATACAGGTACTTATTTCGGTTAGTAATACCATAACTGCTCGATGAAGTAGAATATTAAGCGACTTACGTAACCCATACGGGTATGATCATAGTTGCGACCTCACTTATCCTCTTTGTGGGGGGATTTTATGGGGGTTAGTTGTACTCATAGTTGTTCTAGTCTACTAATTTACAGGGTGAACAGAAAGTCCTTGGACCAATTCAAAAGTGGTTTATTAATAGAAAATTACAAAAATATAAATTAAACATGAATGAAAATTATAAGTTAGGAAACCGAGAATAAATTCAAATTATTTATTTTCAATGTGATGTCCCTTCCTTTCGATTAGACGTTCAATTCTCTGTCTGAAGTTCCCAACCGAGGCACGCAGCGTTTCCTGGGGTATTTTAGCCCTTTCACTCAGAGATGTCTTCAAAGCATCAACACTTGGATGAGCAACAGAACAGACCTTTGCCTCCAACAAAGACCACACCGAAAAATCCATGGGATTCAAATCAGGCGATGCAGGAGGCCACATCTCCTTACTCCAGAATCTTGGAAAATGACGTTGGCACCAGTCCTGAGTTTTTCTGGACGTGTGGGATGGTGCTCCATCTTGTTGGAAGGTGAAAGGCTGATCTTTGAAGTGTTTCTTCATCTCTTCAAATGCTGGAACCAAAATATCGTTAATGTAGCGATCTGTGTTGATCTTAACCCCCTGCTCCACGAAAATCAGAGGCGACTTCCAAGATTTGGAAACTGCAGCCCACACCATGAGGGTAGACGGCTTTTGTCGGCGGAAAACTATTCTCACGGAGTCATCAATGTCTGCTGAAGATTTTGCGTAAACTCTGTCGTTCTGATTGTTAACAGTCGCTTCAATTCTGAAGTTTTTCATCAGAAAAAACGATCTCTCGCTCTGCCGTGCCAGCCTTCAGTTCTCCAAGAAGAAGCTTTGCTCTTTCAAGTCTCTTGTGCTTTTGGGCAGGTGTGAGGTACTGTCTCTTTCTCACCTTCTGTTAGGGGGACAACTGGAGATCGTTTTTTACGATGGTTCTCATCGAGGTCACGCTCACATTCATGTCTTTAGCCATTTGTCTTGCAGATCTCTTCGGGTTCCTCCTTACCCTCTCTCGGACAGCTTTAATCACCTTCTTTGTTCGAGCAGTGCGAGGTCTTCCACTCCTAGGACGGTCTTCAGATGTACCAAGTTCCTTAAATCTGTTCACAACATGGTACACGGTGGATTTAACTACATTCAAGAGCTTAATAATCTCTGAGTTTGTCCTTCCCGCGCAATGAAGCTGAATTATGGCCTATCGTTTGCTCATTTTTCTGATAGTTTAAACAACATTATTTGAATATTTTTGTTGAAAATAATTAGATCAATAGTTAGACTAAATACTTACTTTATTCGAAAAGAGAAAAAGTGATTTTAACAATATTTAATTTTAAAACTAAAAATGGTCCAAGGACTTTCTGTTCACCCTGTAGAGTTCTATAAGTGCGTGTATGCTGAAATGTTTGCAGGATACAGTAGTTTCTTTTTTGATATTTAATAATTTTTCTCTGTCTTTAATACTAGTTATCTCAAGTTTTTCTGATAAGCATAATGGACATGGTGAGTTCAATGAGTGGCAAGTATTGGCCCTCCTAATAATTTTCCATTCTATACTAGGTGTTTTATTTTCTCTAACTAATTTCCAGTAATATAACGATAAGGAAGTGCCCTTTTCATATGTTTGATTACTCATCGAGCGTGTATGTCCATAGAATCTATTTTTGAAAGTCATTTGGGTACCCCCTATGTAGAATCTTTCGTCCCTTGGGTTCTCCACCGGGAATATCCTAGCTTGGTATACCACTAGTGAGGTCAGACATTCATTGCTGTATTATAAATAGATTTGCAATCATTGAAAGTTACTTCATTAGATGAATTGTTACTTATTCTACTTTCAATAGATAATGGTATATGTTTAATAATGGATGGTGGATGGTTAGACTGCGGGTGTATATAAACAGGATTAGCATTATCCTTCATATATGGTTTATAAGTATTCGAAGTCAGATTTAAAGTAACGTCAAGGAAATTAACCTGTTTTAAGTTAGCATTAACTTCTACTTTTAGGCCAAAATCTTTCATGTCCCTATGGATTACTCTCCTAATCTGATCACACTTAACACTTGTAGCATTCTTCACTATTATGAGCCCATCATCACGATATAGGCGCATGTCCCTTCTATCAATAATATTATCTTTTGTTAAATTATAAATAATATAAAGTCCAACGAGATCTGTTGCCTCTGCAGAGTCCAGCGATCCCATTGATACCCCGAAAAAGTCGTTTTGCTCATTTTTTCCCATTGTTCTCTGTTATAGACAAGGACAGTTGTGCGGCATTTCATAATGATATCCAAATCCTCATTGGAGACATTGGTATAGGTCTTAGCAAATTCAATTGCCTTTCCAACGAGATCCTTTGTGATTGACGGGTAGTAATCCATAATGTCAAATTGCACGAAGGCACATTTTTTCTTGTTGGCAATGTTAAGAAACCATTTTACCGAATCCGCCGTATTTATCCATAGGTTCAGGTTGAATTGCCGTTTTAATTCTAGATTGATTTTCTCTAATATTCTTTTACTAATCTTTCCAATTTCGGGTCTGGTTGGGTTAATCAATCTTGTTATTGGTGTTGTGTGGAAGCTAGGTTTATGATCCTTTAAAAGGGTATACGCTTCGTTTCCTCTAAGCTTATTTACTCTATCACTGATTTGTAATTCATCCGTGATTTTTGTACTGTCCTTATTTATCAAATCAATTACGTTGCTATTTTTTACCTTGTGATAGTCTTTTTTCAAATTCTTCTGGACTAGGTCATTATGGTTGAAAGATCACTTTCGACGGTAATTCTTGGCCTGAAGACGTAATCCCCCCAACGTGGGGGATTACAGAAACATGTATGCACATATGTAACCATTAATGTTTGTATAAATAAAATTAATATCCCTGCTCTGTTCACTCATTGAGCACTATTTTGGTATACACATCTTGTTCCATTTGATGTACTTCTAGGAAACTAACCTCTACTGGCTATATATATATATATATATATATATATATATATATATATATATATATATATATATATATATATATATATATAAAGAGAGAGAGAGAAAACGATAATACATGTTTGGTATGAGCTTATGTTTGTGTGCACATCTGTATTGTTGTCTTCAATATTTCTTAGTACTTACGCAAACGATTAAAGGTAATCCTTCTCGAAAGTGTTTATACGTGAGTAATTCGCTAAAATTGTTTCCGATATCTGGCAGGTTCTTTTAGACCCACCTGAAAGCTGACAGGGAATCTTAGAACTTGCTGAAATCTCTTTAAACTACGGGTGTGTAGATATATTTTTTCCTGCTTAGTTTTGTGTTTGTTTGTTTTTTTTATTGCATTTTTTTTTAATTTCTGATAGATGTCATGCGTCTTTGAAATCTTTAAAAACTGTTCAAAGCGATGCATTTTCCATAGAGACGCCTAACATGTTCGCTTTCAAAGATATGCCGATATGAAAGTCTCTTTATTGATCATGTCTTTCATAAAATCACAGACGCATTCATCAGAATCAATTTCTGGTAAATGTTTCATATATGTTTTCCCGTATACTGCATCTATCTGTTTCGTAATCAGCTATGAAGAAATAGAACAGCGGCCCTGTGGATACCTTGGGAAAGTCAAAAGTCTAAGGGAGTAACCCCTGTAAAAATCTGCTTTTAAATCCCAATAGTCGGATAATTAAGCACTTGAATATTTTCCTGGCAGCTACTGTATCTGAACTGATTTTAACGGAATCTTCTTGCCTTTCTGGCGGACGTTGCCTGTAACACCGATACGGAAACCTAGTAACTTGCCAAATCTAGGTCTCTTTATAATCGGATTTTGCCTACATCTGGAAAGGCAACTCCAGTTCCGACTATATAAGCACTATATGCGCTGCGAGGCACCAAAGGTAAAAAGCCGTTGTTTAACGAGAAAAAAGGTCGCCAACATTACTATCATAGCGTTTCCCCGGTATCGTTGGCGTCATTAATTTTAAACTAGAAGACCTACCCGGCGTTGGCTTGGGCAAAAGTGTTCTTTTCTTTTAGGATATCTCCTTCCTAGTGCAATATTCAATAAAGACCAGGGACGGCCAATGATATAGTACTGTTGCCACATCTGCGCAGGAGCTGCTAGAAGCAGCTTATCCTACCTTGACAGAGTTCCAAATAGATTCGTAGCTTAGTAAGGGGATGCCCTTTTCTCTTTCTTGCAACCTCTTTCCCACAGATGAGACGTTGCGAGCCTGTCTCTGCTTTATCGTTATTTCCATGGCAAGTGCTTATCTGAACTTCAATCTATGGTCCACCCTCGCCAAACTTTCACGAAAAACCCTCATCTAGCCCAACTCCCTATCAATAATCCCCCACTCTTTATCTGTGCCTAAAACTAAATGTAGATTCCATGAACAACACTTCTTACTTAGAACTACAAGCCTCTTGAACTGGTTCCTTTTCCTGCTTTCCAGTTGGCTACCATCTGATTATCTTCAAGTTCAACGTAAATAAGTTTATGACGAATGCGTCGCTCCAATGGAATACTGCTGCCATATCTGGGCAGGAGCTGCTAAAAACAGCCTATCCTTCCTTGAGAGAGTACAAAATAGACTTCGTGGCTTAGTAGGGGATGCCCTTTTCTCTACCCTGCAACCTCTCTCTCACAGAAGAGACGTTGCGAGCCTATCCTAGTTTTATCGTTATTTCCATGGCAGGTGCTCGTCTGAACTCCAATATCTGGTCCCCCCTCGCCAATCTTTCACGAAAAACACCCGCCTAGTCGAATCTACTGTAAAAAATCTCCCCCACTCTTTATCTGTGCCTAAATCAAAATGTAGATTCCATGAACAAAGCTTCTTTCTTAGAAATGCACGCCTGTGGAACTCTGTTCCGTCTGCCTGCTTCCCACCTGACTACAACTTGGATGTCATCAAGTCCAACGTTAACAAATTCCTAATGAACCGCCCCCGTAAGTAAACACTTCATCAAATCTCCACACTAACGTAATGTACTTGCAATAACCCTTATCCCTGAGTGGCTTCCG
Organism: Euprymna scolopes; assembly: GCF_053919585.1. NCBI lineage: Eukaryota > Metazoa > Mollusca > Cephalopoda > Sepiida > Sepiolidae > Euprymna > Euprymna scolopes. Next base: position 103,011,688 of record NC_136508.1, read on the forward strand.
GGTCTTGATAACGGGTACCACTGTGTAAAAAAAGAAGTAATCCAATTCACAAGAATTTTACTACTTATGTTTACTACGATATAATCACATTGACTATTGTGTACCATTCACCCTTATTCACGAGTTGACTCCGGGCCTTGATAAGTCATAATTATTTTGACATTCTGGTATAAATCAGTTAATATCTTATATGTTTTTAGATAGTGATGTGGTTCTCGATTGATTAACTTCGTCGGATATAAACTCAAGAGTCAAAACAATGAAAAGAATATTCTCTTGTCATAGCCCTACTAATGACGTACACACACAAACAGGTCGGAGCAATTATGTTAGCTCACTTCATAGCTTCATTAAAAAATGCGTGTTTATTCTCAGGACATAAAATAACTGTTATCTGCTCCTTCCAATATAATGATATCTGCATCAATGCCTTAGGGAAGCTTTAAGTTCGATAAGTTTTTAAACGTTCTTTGTACAAGCATTTAAAATCGTTGTAGACACTTAGATATTCAATATGTTTTTTTTTTACATAGGGGTCACCACTTATCAAGGCCTGGAGGCCACTCAGGGAAAAGGGTTATTGCGTGTACAGTAATCAATGAGATAGTATTGTAGTAATCATTAGTGTTGGAGATTTGATAGAGTGTCTTACTTAAGGGGGCGGGTTGTCAGGAATTTGTTTATGTTGGATTTGAAGGCACTCAAGTTGTAGTCAGGTGGGAAACAGGCGAACGGACGAGAGATACACAATCGTGCACTTCTGAGAAAGAAGCTCTGCTCATGGAATCTACGTTTGGATTTAGGCAGAGATAAAGAGTGAGGAAAATTATTGACAGTAGTTTAAGCCAGACGGGTGTTTCTCATGAAAGATTGGCGAGGGGGCACGAGAGATTGGAGCTCAGACGAACACTTGCCATGGATATAACGATAAAACAAAGACAGTCTCGCAACGTCTCTTCTGTGGGAGAAAGGCTGCAGAGAAGAGAAAAGGGCATCCCCCACCAAAACAGGAAGTCTATTTTATACTCTGTCACGGCAGGATATGCTGTTTTTAGCAGCTCCTGCCCAGATGTGGCAGCAGTACTCCATCCCTGGACGTACTTGGTTTTATACGTATAGAGAATTGCATCAGTAGTGAGATATCTTCTGGAGCGGTAGAAGGATCCCACCATTTTCCCTGCATCCCTGTCAACAGATTTGATATAAGTGTTCTATTTCAGATCAGGAGTAAATGTCAAACCCAGAAGCTTGTCAAAACATGGAGCCTCTCCAAGACGAGGGACATCCATTTCAATTGATGCCAGATGGGGATCAGAGCGTTTATGATGTAAAGATAGAAGCTTGGCTTTGGATGCATTAAAAGTGACCAGCCACCTCTTCCCCCATTTTACCACGCGCTCAAGATCAGAGGAGAGAGAATTAGATAGAACTTTACCGTTTACGGCCCATGATGTGGTGCCATAGATGGTCGTGTCATCAGCATAGATGTCAACGAATGATTTAAGTATGTGTTTTGGGAGATCATTGTTATTGCTATACATCTAATGAGATGACTGACCAATTTTTATGATTCCAGGTTCAAATGAACGGCTACAACAAGAATTGAAATACACCTTACTAAAGCCTAATTGTCACAACTGTTGAATTTCAAAAATGCTATATGCATCTGAGTACATATAAGAAAGCCGATATGCAATGAAATTCTGTTTTAAACATTGTAAAAATGCCAAATAAATATATGGAATTCTTTGGGGACCATTTTGCATTAATCAATAATCTCTGACAACAATAAAACGCAAGAAACGAACACAATTGGTTTTTGTGGAATTTAAACTTCGCGTGTCCAAAAATGACCGAATCTAAAAGTGTCTGCAAAACGACAGAGCTAAAGTTTCCCATTGAGTTTTTGTTATAAGAATAAATGTAATCCATTCAAATATGTATAAATGTTATTTTATTTATTGCGGACAACTTACCTTAACTTTTTACTTAATTGTTACACAACGTCGCGGCCAACTATTCCTCTGGGGTTACCCCCTGACGAAGGCCAGGGAAAGATTTGGCCGAAACGCCGTGAAACAACTAGGCAACAAAACGAGGATAATAGTCCGCAATAAATTAAAATAAATAAATAATACCTATCTCAATAAAAATTCTAATTAAATAATATTCCATTCGTTACGGACCCGACCATGGAAGATCAGATAATAAATAAGTGTAAAAAAGCCGATATGCAATAAAATTCTGTTTTAAACATTGTACAATGCCAAATAAAGATATGACATTCTTCAGATTCTGTGAGGACCATTTTGCATTAATCAATGAATCATATTCACCAACTTTGTACTTTGAATCAATGTCAGAAATACAAAAGGAAGATAAGGCACATGGCTTAAAGACAAATTATTTATGGCCCCTTTAGGCATTCGTATTTAAAGAGTTGAAAAATAGAAGCCACGCCACTTTTTTTAACAGCGCGTTACAAAATGGTGGTCTTCCGCGACACTTGCTTAAAGATGTCCTTTATTTAAAAAGTACATGGAATATAAAATATAAATATGGACAAAATTTTATAAATGAAGAATGGAAGCGCCTATTTCTTAGTATTTTATAGGTAAGTGATTTTTTGTATTTATATTTTTTTTTTTTTTACACAGTGATCACCACTTATCAAGGCCCGGAAGCCACTCAGGGATAAGGGTTATTGCAAGTACATCGCGTTAGTGAGGAGATTTTATGAAGTGTTTAATTAGGGGGGGCGGTTCATTAGTAATTTGTTAACATTAGACTTGAAGACATCCAAGTTGTAGTCCGGAGGGAAGCAGGCAGACGGAACAGAGTTCCACAGGCGTGCAGTTCTAAGAAAGAAGCTTTGCTCATGAAATCCGCGTTTTGATTTAGGCACAGATATAGAGTGGGGGAAATTTTTCACAGTGGATTCAGCTAGACGGGTGATTTTCGTGAAATATATTTATTTTATTTAGATTAAGTCAAAATTCATTGAATTTCGTGAAATCTTTTTTTAAAGAAAACCGATTTAAAAAAGTATATTTTTCGCTGCAACCTTTTTATTTTAAAATTTGGTCTTTGCTCCTTTTATGGGGGAAAATAAGGTTTGAAATGACATTATTCATACTGTTATCATAAATATGAAGACATATTCTCATCCTCACTTTGTTCTTTCTTTAGAGCAGTGCCTTTGTACCAGGGTTCCGCGGAATCTTAGAGTTCCACTAGTAGAGTCCTGGAGTTCCGCAATTTCTAACTTTGACCAACTAACAAGTAAACATAATTCTAAATTAATTTATGAAATCAAGTTTCTTATTATATGCATATTTATCAAAAAAATATTTTAAATATACGCAATTTTACAAAAATTAACATTTGAAAAATTATTTGTCTTGTCACTATTAAGTTTGCTTTTATAAATTCTTATTATACAATCGACACTAAAAGAATGTCTGACAACAATAAAACGCAAGAAACAAACAGAATTGCTTTCTGTGGAATTTAAACTTCGCGTCTCCAAAAATGACCGAATCTAAAAGTGTCTGCAAAACGACCGAGCTAAAGTTTCCTATTGAGTTTTTGTTATAAGAATAAATGGAATCCATTCTAATATGTATAAATTTAATTTTATTTATTGCGGACAATTTCCCTTATGTTTTTCTTAATTGTTACACAACGTCGCGGCCAACTATTCCTCTGGCCTTACCACCTGACGAAGGCCAGAGAAATATTTGGCCGAAACGTCGTGAAACAACTAGGCAACAATGTGAGGATAATAGTCCGCAATAAATAAAAAAATAAATAAATAATACTCATCTCAATAATGAATACTAATTAAATAATATATACAATTCGTTACGGACCCGACCATAGGAGATCAATTAATAAATAAGTGTCAATTTATTAGACCCAAAAATTCAACCGTGATTGCCCTTCGGGGCTCGTGTCGCAGTTGATAGAAACGTTGAATCTCTAAGGTTCCAGATGAGAATTGTCTGAAGATAACGGACTCAATCTTACCCAAAGCACGTCAGAAGCTTACTTGGCCGAAACGTGGCGAGACGACGGCTACTACGAGATGCAGTAATTAGAGTAGATGCAGTTAGGAGATTCGGAGTTGTTATTCCGTCGCGGTTAACACCTGACGAAGGCCAGATGAATAATTGGCCGAAACAGCGTGAAATAACTAAAAAAAGATGAGGATAACAGTCGGCAAGAAATAAAATTAATAAATAATACTCATCTCAATAATTAAGTTCAATTAAATAATATATGTATAATTTTGTTTTCATTTCATGTACAACAAACATGTACAATAATTTGGAGTTCCATGTCAATTCATTTTTAAAATGTTGTATTTTACATAAGAACACTAAATTATTGTATACGGGGATCCTTAAGCATGTGAGATATTTCCATGGGGTTTCGCTCCTGCACAAAGGTGAAAAGCTCTGTCGTAGAGGTTGTTGTTATGAGACATTTCGAAAATAAAAGAGGCTGTGATGAGAGTCATTGACATGCCCGCACCAAATACTCTCGTAGGGTTTCCCTGGAATTGTTGAAAGAGTGCGCCAAGTGCATTGAAGCCGGTGGTAAATACTTTGAAGATGACTAGAGTTCGATACGTGTACTATCAATATTAGTGCATATACAAAGAGATTCTGAAACTTATGCAAGACACCTTGTATATCTAATCTTTCGCTGATAAAAATACCAACCTAGTTGGGGTTAGTTGTGTATTTGTTAATAAAATATTTAATAAGATCTAGCTCTTTAATAATACATATGAAATCTGCATAAATTACAATATATTTAAGCGAATCTTACGATCGAGTAAATCTAGGCGCTCACAGCTAGTAGAAAATTAGTTTTGGTAAGATTGCACGACTAAAAATGATGATGAATATGATGAGAGACTTTAAACCATTTGTGTACTACCAAACTGAAATAACGTTTCGAATGCGAGGATTAAAAAAAAACAGTTACAGGTAAGGAATAGGCAGCAGATTATAGATTATTGGCCAGATAGTTTGCACTTTATTGGCTGATGGCCTTAGCAGTTTAGTAGGTTTCCTTTCTCAAATTCTGCCTTCTGACGTGTTCGTTTATTGACAATCGGATGAGGGGCACTTAACAGAGAATTCTGATTAGGCTGCCAAGATATTTTTGTAGGGGAGATTTGTAGGGGGTGCTAGATATTCAAATCCTACATTCTCGACCGTGTGTCGCATTTTTCTCGCCGTGAGAAGACAATGGACATGCTCGTCTGAACTCCAATCTCTGTTCCCCCATCGCAAATCTTTCACGAAAAACACCCGTCTAGCTGAATCCACTGTGAGAAATTTCCCCCACTCTATATATGTGCCTAAATCAAAACTCGGATTCCATGAACAAAGCTTCTTTCTTAGAACTGCACGCATGTGGAACTCTGTTCTGTCTGCCTGCTTCCCACCTGACTACAACTTGGATGTCTTCAAGTTCAATGTTAACAAATTCCTAATGAACCGCCCCCTTAAGTAAACACTTCATCAAATCTCCACACTAACGTAATGTACTTGCAATAACCCTTATCCCTGAACGGCTTCCGGGCCTTGATAAGTGGTGATCACTGTGTAAATAAAAAATATATATATATGCAAGTTGTACTTTTTATTCATCATCACGAATAATGACTACTAGATCCCATGAACTCATTTCTCCTTCGAGATGTATTGATATTAGCGTTTACCAGTGTTCACAGGACCATAGGTACTAACAAATTGAAGCCTTAGCGATGGGGATGGACATTTACTCGAAAACACAATTTTTTTTCGAATTTGGCTACGCATGTCTGTCTTCACTTAGCCATTGCAATCTCCTCTGATATAATCTGGATATTATTAGGTTTTATCAAAGTGTAATCATTGATTGCGCTAAAGGAAAATTGCCATTATGTTTTCAAGTAAATTCTGATACCGGACTTACTATCTTGTGGAATTGCCATAATCGAATTCATGTGCGATGAAAGAACTAGCCTTAAGTCAAGGGTCCAAATCAGTTACCGTAAATGTTTCCAAGAATTACCAAAGGCAAAGATTTAGACATAAACTGCAATCAAATCAATATGGAGAGCAGGAAAATGAGAAGATGTTTGGGGTCAATCATCGCCAACGGTTTAATACGCGTTCCCTTATGTAGAATTTGATTATCACTAATTGATATGATGATCTGGATAAGCCGTGATCCTCAATACGAAAAGTTTAATATGAACAGCGTAAGAACGGTACACCCAACAGCGATGCTAAAATCATCAAGATTCCAATACGTGGCAAATTAAAGTATACAGCTTCAAATCATGATTCAAAAATCGCTTTACAATTTTCCTCCACCCTGACTATTCTAAAAAAAATGTATCTGCAAATACCATGTTAAGAAATCGCTTTTAATCAGAATTTTACTTCTGCCAGTAATAAAGGCTTTATAAAAAAGACAAATACAATACCTAACTTATCTATCTGCCAATTTTAGCAGCGAAAACCACAAGTGAATTCTTTTTCCAAAAGTATAAAAATTTACCTTTCTCAGTCGCAACGAACCTTTTTCTTTTTGCAAAAGTACAGCGATATCTTTGAAAGTCGTGACGAACTTTTTTTCTTTTCAACTCTTTTTTTCCGTAATGATATGTGTTTTTTTTCTTTTATTTACCCTGAACCTTTCAATTGCAGGTGACACTTTCTTAGATTTGCTAATATTTGAGTCCGACCCCGTTAGTATTTTTAGCATACTGTTTCAACGCGAGTATTTTTTTCAATGTCGTTACTGGTTTCGATTTTAGTATGCTCATTGAATTCAATGTCGTCAATGTTTAGTTTTTTAAAACACTGTTTTTAAACGCGAGTACGATCTCCGAATCCAATGTCGCCAATGTCATCGCTTGCAATAAGCCACAATGAAAACAGAACCACGGAATAGAGTTTACACAATGTACTACTGGAACAACAACGTAAAAAATTACAACTGAAAAAGTAGTAAACGTCACAGAGCAGGAGAGGGTCGCTCTGGTGTTTAATCCACACCTGGGATCAAAAGTCTATGGTTTATAAATTGGATAGAACAATCCATTTAGAGGGTGATTCCTCCACAACACTTTCCCAACTGTACTGACACACAGCTGTTTAAATGTAATGTGAACAGGCATGTTGCTGCTAAACTGATTACATAGCAAGCCTCAACTCATGGCCCTCGATAGTAGCCGTCCAAAGTAAGAGATGAAAATGGAATAAAAAATATAACTGAAAAGCAATAAACAAAACAAAGTAAAATTTTAACACCTAGCACACTTGAAACCGAACAACTTAAATCTATAATATTATAGACAAAATGTGTGTATGTTTGTGTGCGTGTGTGCATTTTATGCCCGCCAAAGGCTTTGGTGAAGGCACTCAGAGGAGTCACTAAATTTTACAACATTTTATATACTGTCTAGATTATAATATCTCCGATTACGATAGCGTCTGAATCTTTTATTATGCTACAAAATTCGCGCTGTGATTTCATTTTATCTACAACTATGGCGTGATGTTTGACCAAAAACACCACACCTTCACGTTCCTTTAACCATTTGCTTTTTGTAACGTTGAATTACACCCTTCCTAACATCTCTGACCGCGTAGCGTCATGGAAAGGCGTCAGGCTATTTGTCTCAACGCTTCCGGTTTGAGCCTACGTCCCTACAATTTATTTTCTTTTACACCCAGGCAACGCAAGGTACACACGATTATCTAAAATATGAATCTCGCCTGTTTGTTTAAATATATGTATGTTTTTATGTCTGCCTAAAATTTCGACAGAAGCGACGAATATTTACGAGATTGGTATTGTTTTGAAGCACGACCCTTTGGACGAGAAATACTGCAAAATTAGCTAAACACATCAAATCCTTTTTTACAAGAGGTGCTAAATTTTCCGACGATATTTTCGAAAATCATTCCCTCTATTCGATAGACTATACTTAATTTAAAATTTCGCCACTTCTGGTTTGGCGATGGGCGCAACTGCACAGACATCACGTTTTTTTTCACGTTATTTTCCTGCTTAGCGGTACGGGTTCATGTCTGCCTTCCTACTATTATTCTTTCTGCTCAACACACACTTCTAAACACCTGGGCAACGCCAGGCTCCCAAACTATAAAATCTTAAAGCAAACTTATTTTTATTATTATCGTTAAATAAAATGTTATTTATATTCTTACCTACTTTTTATACATATTGCTATTCGCATGGTAATAATTGTAAACATTGATAAAACTATTGATAATTATGCTATCAGTAAAACAGTGGGTAATATTTATATAAATAATTCAAATAACATAACATAACAACATATATTCCTGAAAAAATACATCATTTTCTGGATTTCGTTTGATATTGCTTCAACCCGTAGGCGTTTTTATTCACATGAACGAATAAATGAAAATTCAGAAAAAAAATTTGAAAGAAAAAAAAATTGAAAGAAAAAATTAATTAGAAAATAAAAACACAAACGCAAAGTAAAAACGTTGTTGACTTCAAGAGAATAGAATACATGAGGGAAATACATCCTTCAAAAGGATTAGCTTAAACACGTCGTAAATAACGCCGTTTATATCATGAATTGGTGCTGGCAAGGAGGCAAATTTTATAAAATGTTTATTGTCAAATGGACACTTCAAAAATATATATTTGTTTGTTTGTTGATGAGAAGATGTTCGACCATATAAGATGTACAGGCATATATATATATATACATATATATATATATATATATATATATATATATATATATCGATAGATAGATATATAGATATAAAAGGAGATATAGATATAAAGAGAGAGAGAGCGATAAAGAGAGAGAGTGATAAAAATGGAACAGTTACGTGTTTTTAAACCTATCGTCTTCTTTACGATACTCCTTCTCACCCCCCCTCTCTCTCTCTCTCTCTCTCTCTATATATATATATATATATATATATATATATATATATATATATATAAAATATAAATTACACTGGATTATTTATCTTCCACCAGACTATACATTCATGTGTAATCACCTTTTTCTTCACCATATTCCCTCTGCTTCACTTTTTTTTGTTTTCAAGTAAGATCTTTGACTTACTTGTTTTTTCACCAAATACTTTTGCTTGCAAAATCCGATCCTGCATTTTGCTAATTCCTACCCTCTTATGAGAAGGAAAGTATTTCTTTGAAACTCCGCGGATTAAGGACTATCCACTTATCTAGGGTTTCCTTTTCAGATTAAATAGGTTTTTAACTCTTTCAAAATGTTTTTAACATGTTTTATTAACTGTTTGCTCGTATATATATATATATATATATATATATATATATATATATATATATATATATATATATGTATTTCGAAATTTTTAAACGTGATTCGATATAATTAAAAATATATTTTTTTAAACTTTAAACGTATTTTTGGAAATTTTTAAATGTTCCATATAATTAAACGAATTTTTAAGTTTTTAACCGATACCAATACAGATTTTAAAGTTTTTATACATAAGGAAAGAGATTTTAAAATTAAATGGGGTTCAAATTAAAATCGATTCATATAAAAAAAACATTTTTTCGAAATTAGATCTTAAATTTAAATAATTCAAAGTTGAAAATTAGGTATTACATTACCCGATATATATATATATATATATATATATATATATATATATATATATATATATATATATATATAGATAGATTAAAAAAAAAAAAAAAAAGAGGGGGGGGGATTAAACAAAACGAGATTTGAACGTAGATTCGCGAGGTATATATACTTCACACTTCCGGTTATAAGATAGACGAATATTGGCTGAAGAGAGCTCGATAAGGATACCTTAAACGGGCCTTATTATCGGGCTTGAAACCGACGGTACCAATGACCTGTCTCAACTAACAACTTTCTGTACACAAAATATAAGTACGCTCTTAAAATTTGCATTTTCCTTTTAATTGAGCACTCTGCTGGAATTCTTTTTCCAAAAAAACTAATCATATATATATATATATATATATATATATATATATATATATATATATATATATATATAATCCAAGACCGAAAAACTAAAGTGTACTGTAAACATTGAAGAGTTAATATTTATAAACTAATCTTAACCAGATGTAAAAGCTCGATAAAACCAAATAGGAAATAGAGCTTATAACAAGAAGAAGTAGTTAATAAAACATGTTAAAAATACTTTCAAAAAGAGTACTAAGTATATTTACTTTTAAAAAAGGAAACACAAAATAAGTGGATAGTCTTTAATTCGCGGTGTTTCGAAGAAATACTAATCTTCTTATCAGAGGTTAGGATTTAGCAAAATGAGAGATCGGATTTCGCTTGCAAAAATATTTAATGAACTGCAAGTAAGTCAAAGATCTTACTTGGTAACGAAAACTGAAGGAGAGGAAATAGGGTGATGAAAAGGGTAATTTCACGTGGATGGATACTCTGAGGAAAGGAAAGTGTTTCTTGGAAACTCCGCGGATTAAGGACTATCCACTTATTTTGTGCTTCCTTTTTTTAAAATTAAATACGTTTTTAACTTTTTTCAAAGTGTTGTTAACATGTTTTTTATCTACTTGTTCTTATATATATATATATATATATATATATATATATTTTATCTACTTGTTCTTATATATATATATATATATATATATATATATATATATA
>NC_136508.1:103029916-103039916 GCF_053919585.1 Euprymna scolopes
CTAGCGCCCTAAGCCATTACGCTATGATATCATACGCAATTTACTTTTTAGTTTTTTTTTATCGTTTATCTGTTTACGTAGTTTTTCTTGTTGAATTTTAAACGATATTAAGGGTTTTTTTTACACAGTGATCACGGCTTATTAAGGCCCGGAAGACACTCAGGGATAAGATGTATTTTTTATTTCTTTATTTATCATTTTTAAAAACAGTAATCTACGGACACTCGTGTTTCGTAGACCTACTCCTCTTCAGCGTAGCTTGACTGTTGTTAGAACTCGAAAGCCGGACCTTATGTATTTCAGTCCCACGTTTTAATCCATCACGCTATGATGTCATAGACAATTTACTGTTTAGCTTTTATCGTTTTTCTATTTACGTAGTTTTTCTGTTGATTTTAAACAATATAACCGTCTCTACCATGGAGATCCATTTCTTCTTAGAAATTCGCCCTCTTTATAATTTGGACGTATTAATTGATTATTTTTTAAAAGCGTATTAATATATGGATGTGAGTGTGTGTGAATGTGTGTGTATGAGTGTGTGTGCGTGTGTATTTTATATAAAATACACTTTTTGTATGTGTGTGTTCGTTCTAATGAAGTGAAAGACGGCTGGGCCAAATTTCTTGAAATTTCATACGCATTTTTTAGAGAATCAAAATCGAAAATCAAATACATATGATTACAGAAGGAAATCGATGTCAAATCTATGATTAAAGAAGGAAATCGATAATAAAATACGTTTAACAGAAGGAAATCGATAATCAAATACATGTGCTTACAAAAGGAAATCGATAATCAAATATGATTACAGAAGGAAATCGAAAATCGAACACATATGATAACAGAAGGAAATCAATAATCAAATACATATGATTACTCAAGGCAATCGATAATCAAATACATAAGATAACACAAGGAAATCGATAATGAAATACACATGATCACAGAAAGTAATCGATAATCAAATACATATGATAACAAAAGGAAATCGATAATCAAATACATATGATAACACAAGGTAATCGATAATAATAATACATATGATTACACAAGGAAATCGATAATCAGATCCATGTGATAACAGAAGGAAATCGATAATCAAATACATATGATGACACAAGGGAATCGATAATCAAATACATATGATTACACAAGGAAATCGATAATCAGATACATATGATACCACGAGGAAATCGATAATCAAATACATAAGATAACAGGCGGAAATCGATAATCAAATACATATGATGACACAAGGAAATCTATAATCAAATACGTATGAATACACAAGTAAATCGATAATCAAATACATATGATTACACAAGTAAATCGATACTACAATACATATGATTACACAAGGAAATCGATAATCAAATACATATGATTACACAAGGAAATCGATAATCAAATGCATATGAATACACGAGGAAATCGATAATCAAATACATAGGATTACAGAAAGTAATTGATAATCAAATACATATGATAACACAAGGAGATCGATAATCAAATACATTGGATTACACAAGCAAATCGATAATCACATACATATTATTACACAAGGAAATCGATAATCAAATACATATGATTACACAAGGAAATCGATAATACAAATACATATGATTACACAAGGAAATCGATAATCAGATACATGTGATAACAGAAAGAAAATCGATAATCAAATATATATGATGACACAAGGAAATCGATAATCAAATACATATGATTACACAAGGAAATCGATAATCAGATACATATGATAACACGAGGAAATCGATAATCAAATACATAAGATAACAGAAGGAAATCGATAATCAAATACATATGATTACACAAGCAAATCGATAATCAAATACATATGATTACACAAGGAAATCGATAATAAAATACATATGATTACACAAGGAAATCTATAATCAAATACATATGATAATCCCTGTAAATCAATAATCAAATACATATGATAACACAAGGAATTCGATAATCAAATACATATGATAACCCAAGGAAATCGATACTAAAATACATAAGATAACACGAGGAAATCGAAAATCAAATGAATATGATTACAGAATTAAATCGATAATCAAATACATATGATGACGCAAGCAAATCGACAATAAATACATATGATTACACAAGGAAATCGATAATCAAATGCATATGATTACAAAAAGAAAATCGTTAATCAAATACATGTCATTACACAAGGAAATCGATAATCAAATGCATATTATAACACAAGGAAATCGATAATCTAATATATATGTCTACACAAGGAAATCTATAATCAAATACATACGATAACACAAGGAAATCGATAATCAAATACATATGATAACACAAGAAAATCGATAATCAAATACATATGATAACACAATGAAATCGATAATCTAATACATATAACACGAGGAACTCAATAATCAAATACATATGATAACACAAGGAAATCGATAATCAAATGCATATGATAACACAAGGAAATCGATAATCTAATACATATAACACAAGGAACTCAATAATCAAATACATATGATAACACAAGGAAATCGATAATCAAATACATATGATAACACAAGGAAATCGATAATCAAATACATATGATAACACAAGGAAATCGATAATCAAATAGATATGATAACCCAAGGAAATCAATAATCAAATACACACGATAACACAAGGAAATCAATAATATATACATATGATAACACAAGGAAATCGATAATCAAATACATATGATAACACAAGGAAATCGATAATCAAATACATATGATAACACAAGGAAATCGATAATCAAATACATATGATAACACAAGGAAATCGATAATCAAATACATATGATAACACAAGGAAATCGATAATCAAATACATATGATAACACAAGGAAATCGATAATCAAATAGATATGATAACCCAAGGAAATCAATAATCAAATACACACGATAACACAAGGAAATCAATAATATATACATATGATAACACAAGGAAATCGATAATCAAATACATATGATAACACAAGGAAATCGATAATCAAATACATATGATAACACAAGGAAATCGATAATCAAATACATATGATAACACAAGGAAATCCATAATCAAATACATATGATAACACAAGGAAATCGATAATCAAATACATATGATAACACAAGGAAATCGATAATCAAATACATATGATAACACAAGGAAATCAATAATCAAATACATAAGATAACACAAGGAAATCGATAATCAAATACATATGATAACACAATGAAATCGATAATCAAATACATAAGATAACACAAGGAAATCGATAATCAAATACATATGATAACACAATGAAATCGATAATCAAATACATATGATAACACAAAGAAAATCGATAATCAAATTCATATGTTACACAAGGTAATCGATAATCAAATGCATATTATTACACAAGGAAATCGATAATCAAATACCTGTAATTACGCAAGTAAACCGATAATCAAATACATATTATTACACAGGGAAATTGATAATCAGATGCATATTATTACACAAGGAAATCGATAATCAAATACATATGATTACAGAAGGTAATCGATAATCAAGTACATGTGATTACACAAGTAAATCGATAATCAAATACATATGATTACACCAGTAAATCGATAATCAAATACATTTGATTACAGAAGGAAATCGATAATCAAATACATATGATTACACAAGGAAAATGATAATCAAATACATCTGATTTAAGAAAGAAATCGATAATGAAATACACATGATTACACAAGGAAATCCATAATTAAATACACATGATTACACAACGAAATCGACAATCAAATACATTTGATAACACAAGGAAATTGATAATCAAATTCATTTGATTACAGAAAGAAATCGATAATCAAGTACATTTTATTACAGGAGGAAATCGATAATGAAATAAATATTATTAAAGAAAGACATCGATAATCAAATATATATGATTACACAAGGAAATCGATAATCAAATACTTATTATTACCCAAGGAAATCGATAATCAAATATATTTTATTACAAAAGGAAATCGATAATCAAATACATATACTTACACAAGGAAATCGATAATCACCTAGATATGATTACAGAAAGAAATCGATAATCAAATACATATTATTACACAAGGAAATCGATAATCAAATACATATGGTTACACAAGGAAATCGATAATCAAATACATTTGGTTACACAAGGAATTCGATAACCAAATACATATGATTACACAAGGAAATCTGATTCGGAATAAAGTCTTACATCAGCTAACCACAACCATCGCATTTGAAAAGTGTTTTACTTTTTTAATGCACAAGCAGAACAGCCTAGCATATAAATAAATATAGATAATCTAATGATTATGTGAAAATATTTTTCAAAAGTTATCAGTTGGTGGTTCGATGAGGCAGGAACGTATTGTACATCAAAGTATAACGTATATAACACAAATGAACCATGTTTCTTGTTGTTTTTCATTTTAAACTTTAAGTGAAGCAATTATTTACTTATAACTTTTTATAAATCAACAGTAAATTCTTTACAGTGCAATGTAAATGACAATGTGTGTTGGACACCATCTGTACGGAGACACGTGTGAAGCTTCCTCCCAAAACACTTCAGAGAGTGTTCTAACTAGAGCTAGCAATCAATCGATTTGATAAAGAAGAATGGTTTCATTTATCTTGATGACAAAAAAATGTGTATGTGTGTGGGGGGTGAAGCTCTTGTTGATCCCAAAAAACGTCCGGTCTCCTTACTAGTATACATACATATATTAGTTTTTTTACGGAAAGTCCTTAGAAGTTTAAATAATTTACTAATTCAACAATAAATTCTCTACAGTGCAATGTAGCTTATAAAGCGAAATAATTCACTGCCGTGATGCATATGAAGCCTTCTTCAGATATACTCCCTGAGGATCCTTACTTAGAGCAGCCAATTAACCGATTTGATTAAAAATGATCCATATTACCGATTCCGATTACAATAAAAGTATGGTACGTTGAAACAGATTTATCGGCATAAAATCCCAGGCAAATTTGGGTATCCATGCGTATCGGATAAACATCACTAAGAACGATTACAATAACTCTTCGTTTTTTTTTCGGATTAATGTAATCAAGCACATATGCTTTTTTTATATATTTTTTTTTAAGTGAAGGGGGTTTTATTCTTCTGATGACTAAGGCGGATTTTTTTTTTTTTTAATTGCATGATAAATATACGATTGTTTCTGAGCTAGGAAATTGTTATGGGGTACAAATAACCCGTATTTTAGAACTATGTGGAATCTACCAGTCCTATGAATACCACTTGTTTCAGAGACTAATGGGAGACATTCATACCATGTTTAACCGCATGCTACGAACACGTTCCTCTCATACCACTTTAGTGGCTCCTGTTTATGATAAATCGATATTATATTTATACACTTCATACTACTTGTGTTCTTTTTTCATTTGTGATCCATAGCACGGGTCTACAACAGAAACTGGTGCTGTAAAGGACTGGATATTTTAACGTGTGGACAGAAATGCAAGGTAAGATGAAACCATCTTGGAAGTTTTAATTTAATTTTTATATACTCTGTCGTTATATCGAGCTTCATGCATAAACAGGTTTGTATAATTAAAAGGTTAAATAGAATTCAATAACTGTGCACACGCACACACACACATATATATGTGAATATATATACATATATATATATATATATATATATATATATATATATATGAATATATATAGTTATATATACACACTAACATGTATATATATATATATATATATATATATATATATATATATATATATTGTACAGGCATTTAATAATGTCGTAGACTCTTAAAAATTCAGTATGTTTTTGCCACACATGTTATGGCCATAACTTGCCATTTGTCATGATTCCAGGTTCTAATGAACAACTACAGCAGGAACTGGATCCCACCTTACTTACGCCTGGTTCTCACAGTAGGTAAATTCCAAAAATGCACTCTGGACGTAAGGACAATTTAGAAGTATCATATGGAATAATCTCATGTTCTAAACTGGGGAAAATGCCACAGAAACGTATGAAATGGTTCAGACGTCTTTTCTACTACCTTCCGCGAATCGGACATTAATTTTTGAGTGGCAGAAGAGCTTCAAGTAATACAGGGAGACTGTGAGAATCTATGAGAGGTGTGGGAGGAGTGAGGAAGGCAGAACACAAGAGTTGATTGGTCAACTAAATAATTTAATAGATAAAGACTCTGGTGTGTCTTTAAAGACAATAAGTGTACAGTTTGATATAAGCATGGGGATGGTACCCACAATTATTCGAGAGGAACTGGAGATGCGGAAGATTTTCTCGAAGAGAAAATCCGTAAGAAAGATTCTCACCCTCCCTCTATCAAACTTGTAGTCATTCCCTAAGCTCATCAAAAACTTAAGCGGTTGTCGTTATTAGACACGTGAGATGATAAAAGATGTTGTGACGTAGGCCTTTGACACGTTCACACAAGAGGAAATTCATGGACCCTTTCAGACGTTGTTGGAAACGATGCAACATGTGCATTGCAGCCGGAGAGGATTACTTTGAGGAGGACTATAGTTTATTCCGTTCACTATATATAAATCAAAACGTAAATTCCATGAACAGAGTTTCTTTCTTAGAAGTGCATGCCTATGGAACTGTCTTCCGTTTGCCTTTTGCCCAACTAACTACAACTTGGGTGGCTTCAAGTCCAACATAAACAAATTCCTGAAGAACCGCTCCCTTAAGTTAGACATTTTATTAAATCTCTAATAACAAAGAATACTACGATATTATCCCATTGATTAATGTGCACGCAATAATCCGAATGGCTTCCGGGCTTTGATATGTGTTGACCTCCATGTAAAAAAAAATTAATGTGACGATAAATTTGTAGTCTAGAAAATTATATACGCTACCTCGTACATATATTTACTTTTTTTGATCATGTGATTTCATATAGGATTAGAAATATGTTTGCAATGTTTTCCAGCTTGAAGAATATTATCGCTGAAGAATCATTCAGTGTATTGTTTTATTTGATGACACATCGAAGCATTATTTTTCTTAACGCGAAGCGCGGAACTAATGAAGAATATGCCACACGGAACATAAGAGCATCCGTTAGTGTCTGCTTCATTAGATCTACCATCTTTTTTGATGAATTCCAATTTCATGGTGAGTAAATGTACTTCGAAAAGATGCAATACATTTGCAACTAGCGAGTTGGTACCCGGTGTTGCCCGTGCACTCGATCCCCACCCCAAATCAACAAAGACATTCCACTATATCCACGATTACCAGTTTAAGCTTCATACTTTCTGAGAGAACCATGAATCATATTACAAAAATATTAACACTTGTCTCCAAAACGTTTATGACACTATCGTGTCCCAGGGAGAGTTACTTGGTCAAGAAACGTCCTGGAAACGCAATCAGCTCCCCGGGTGTTAGATATTATACAAAACGATAGGCACATGGAAACTTCAACGCAACGGGTCGCTATGTCGTCGGCTATACCCGGCTGGAATGGGTCGCATCTTGCGTATTTATTGCTCCGTGAAATCGAACGCTTGCAAAAAAATAGCGAACAAGTGCATTTTTATTAAAAATGAATAATTTATTTAACATTTACACTGGCAGATCATATTTTTGTAAATACCAGTTGAAACCAGACTCATTAAGCTAAAACTGTTTAGTTGAATCCGTTGAACCAAGAATCCAAGCTTTAACTGTTTTAAAGCAATAGAATTATATTTATTTATTTATTTATTTATTCATTAAAGGGGAGAAAAAGGGAGTGAAAGAGAAGAATAGAGAGAGAAAGAAGGAGAGAAAAAGAGAGCACGAGAGACATTCATATATAACAAATTAATTGGTTTTTGTATCCCAACGTGAGATCTTTCGGGTTTGGCCTTTCAAATTTTAGGATTTTAAATCGTTTGACTTAGTTGAATATAAATAAACGACTATCATTCAGACCCAGCCGATATGCTCTAAGCTTCCCAAACCCATAAAGCACATACTTAACACATCTGCTCCTCACAAGTACAATGCACTTTAAACACATTATCTTTCATCTAGCAATTAATGATATAGATATAAAATTTCCAATTATTTTGTTTACAAAATGTACATTACATAAAATAAATCCAAAGTAATTTTTGGATTCAATTTACATTAAATTTTTTACCTTACTTTGTAAAATTTATAAAAGTGTACTTTGAAGATAAATAGAATTCCGATTGAATTGTGTACCTTTATTTTTAAAGCCTATAGTAAAAAGATTTTGTTTAACAATTTTTATGCCTTGGATGAAAGGTTTTTCTAACTTGTAAATATATATATACAGAGAGAGAGAGAGTGAGAGAGAAAGAGAGAGAGAGAAAGAGGGAGATATTTAAATGGTTTCAGTCTTGGTTTAGAATATATGGGAGTGAACTAACCACCTGCCGCTGGAGTCTTAACAAACTGAGCTTTGAGGTTAGAAAGATTTTTATTCGCTGCATATAGCGTAACGATTTGAGCGGCCTAGATTGCATAATGGCCTGATGTAGTTGTTATCTAGCAGGAGTTGTTTAACAGCAAAACAACCTGTCAGTGCATGACACACACACACACACACACACACACACACATATATATATATATATATATATATATATATATATATATATATATATATATATATATATATATATATATATATGTGTGTGTATAAGGAATGAAAAAATACCAGTGGTGGTTGACGTTATGTTATGAGAAAAATACAGAAAACCGAATGAAATTATTAAAAAATCAACGTTTCGTCCTTATTTCAGAGGACATCTTCAGGATAATTGAAATAAAAAATAAAAATGTAAGAAAAGAAAAAGTCATATATTCCCGACATGGGTAGGATTCAAGAACTGTCTTTTTCGCACGATCTATGACTTTTTCTTTTCTTATATTTTTATTTTTTATTTCAATTATCCTGAAAATGTCCTCTGAAATAAGGACGAAACGTTGATTTTTTAATAATTTCATTCGTTTTTTCTTTTTTCTCATAACATATATATATATATGTATATATATATATATATATATATATATATAGATAGATAGCCTGTGTATTGCATATATATATATATATATATATATATATATATATATATATATATATATATATATAGCCTGTCAGTGTATGACATGTATATATGTAAATATATATATATATACTAGCGGGGGTACCCGGCGTTGCCCGAGTGTTTGTTTCCGGGACGGGGGGGGAGTTTTAAAATGTTATGGTAGGTAAGTAGGAAGGATTAAACCCGGAGTCATGAGTAAAAGTAGGAAAATAAAGTGTGAAAAAAATCAAACATCTGCAACGTTAACAGTTCGGCCACCAAGAAAAGTATATTCCAGTTGTTTAGGAAAAAAAAACCAAAAAACGTCTACGGTAGGTCGGCGCGAACGTGAAAATATAATGTGAATTGTCCAGCACGCTAACCACTACGCCACAGAGCACTGCAGCTTAGTTTAGTGATTTTAAATAACTTCACATGAATGAACTACGAAGCCAAACCGGTGTTCTCTTCTCAACTGTTCCTTGTGAACGATCCCTAAACGGTGTTAAGTGGTGGCAGGGGGAGGAGGAATTTATTAGAGAGAAAATATTTTACCACTTCCATTGATCTTAACCGATTTTGGCTGTGACTTCTCAGCAGAAAAAGTATAGAAATCTAAGATTATCGAGGAATTTGAGAAATAATAAGCCTATAACACACCTCAGATATTGTTCTGCCGTTTGTGCATATTATATTTGCATGAAATATTTTGATTTTTAGTCCTATTAATGTCAAAATGAGACAGGAAAAATGAGTTCATTTTATTTATATAATAACAAGGCTGCCGGTGTGGTGATTACACCCAGAAAATGCTAGATATTCTCAATGAGAGTACACGATTTAAGAAGCTAGGTGACACTTCAAAGG
>NC_136508.1:103044916-103049916 GCF_053919585.1 Euprymna scolopes
TATTTTTATTTTTGCATTTTTTATTCAAAGCTTCTTTAGACTATATATATATATGTCTATATATATACATACATATATACATATTTATAAACCCACATATATATGCATATAAACATGCGCACAGTTGTATGTATATATATATATATATATGTGTGTGTGTGTGTGTGTGTGTGTATTCATATATATAATATTTGTATTTATATATATATAGATATATCGTATATATATATATATGTATATATATAAATAGATAGATAGATATAGATAGACACATGTATATGTATAGATACATAGATAGATATAAGACGTATATTATACAAGTATTGTTGCGTACATATTTTGTTGGAATTCTAATTTACAGAGAGCGATCCGATCTGATTGGTAAAAAAAGGCGACACTTAAGCCAAAATCAAGGTTTATTCGTGAGGACGATTAGTTGGCGTTTGGATCGAACATGCAGCAAAGACCTTAAATGGGAGAGGAGAATGAGAGGAGAAAGGGTAATGCAATCCAGTGTTATCAAGGTATCTTAGCCTTAAAGTATTGCTATACTTCAGTTTATGCTTTCATCTTAAGTGGTTTCTGGCTTTAAGTCACCACAACATACCCTTTTTTTATATACAAAAATAATGAACCTTGATTTTGATTTCAGCGTCGTTCCTTTTTGATTTTATGTGTTGGATATATTTAAATTAAAGTTCTACTAAAACATATATAACACGTATATAAACACTAATGTTTGCTATGTCATTCAGTGAGGACATTATTGAATATGATTATAGCGACTCTTACAAAATATTTTGCAAGGTAATATTTTTGTAGAAGACAAATTAGTAAAATAATAAATACTCCGTACACTTAAGACAGGGCAAAATTATATAAAACAAGGTTTACTATTTTGTTAATGATTTATTTCTGAGAAGATAAGTATACATCGAAAATACATGGATGAAGGAAATTACTTTGAATCGTATTTTTTGCTTAAATAATAAATGTTTGTTTTGAAACATTGTATTTTTCGGAATTAAATTTTAATATAAAAAGGTATATGTATATTTTGTTTTATTTTACTTCAGTCGAAGTTCTTTTTTTTTACACAATGATCACCACTTATCAGGGCCCGGAAGCCACTCAGGGATAAGGGTTATTGCAAGTACATTACGTTAGTGTGGAGATTTGATGAAGTGTTTACTTAAGGGGGCGGTTCATTAGGAATTTGTTAACGTTGGATTAAACACATCCAAGTTGTAGTCAGGTGGGAAGCAGGCAGACGGAACAGAGTTCCACAGGCGTGCAGTTCTAAGAAAGAAGCTTTGTTCATGGAATCCATGTTTTGATTCAGGCACAGATATAGAGTGGGGGAAATTTTTCACAGTGGATTCAGCTAGACGGGTGTTTTTCGTGAAAGATTGGCGAGCGAGCACCTGCCATGGAAATAACGATAAAACAATGATAGGCTCGCAACGTCTCTTCTGTGGGAGAGAGGTTGCAGGGTAGAGAAAAGGGCATCCCTCACTAAGCCACAAAGCCTATTTTGTACTCTGTCAAGGCAGGATAGGCTGTTTTTAGCAGTTCCTGACCAAATATGGCAACAGTATTCCATCCTTGGACGTACTTGGCTTTTATATAGATAGAGAATTGCATCATTAGTGAGATATCTTCTGGAGCGGTAGAAGGATCCTACCATCTTTCCAGCGACCTTGGCAACAGACTTGATGTACGTGTTCCATTTCAGGTCAGGAGTAAAGGTCAAACCCAGAAGCTTGTCAAAACACGGAGCCTCACCCAAACGAGAGCCATCCATCACAATTGATGCCAGATGGGGATCAGAGCGTTGATGATGTAAGGATAGGAGTTTGTTTTTGGATGAATTAAAGGTAACCAGCCACATCTTCCCCCACTGAACCACGCGCTCGAGATCAAAGGAGAGAGAATCAGAGAGAACTTTGTCATTTACAGCCTTTGAGGTATTGCCGTAAATCGTCGTGTCATCAGCATAGATGTCAACGAATGATTTAAGTATGTGTTTAGGGAGGTCATTGATGTAGATCAGGAAGAGAGTTGGGCCCAGGTTTTTCCCCTGAGGGACTCCAGCATTCATATTGCAGGCCTCCGATTTTTGTCCATTTACCACTACTCTTATGAGCCTATCGGAGAGAAATGATTTTATGATTGAGAAAACATTTCCAGTTATACCATAGCTGGAAATCTTGTGAAGTAGACCCTTATGCCATACCTTGTCGAAGGCCTTTGATATGTCAAGAGCAATTGCCCTAGAAAGGAAGCCTTTGTCAAGAGATTCACTAATCCTGTGAGATATAACCGTCAGCCCGTCTGCGGTAGATCTTGCAGAGCGGAAACTATATTGTGTGTCACTAAGTAGGTTATTCCTGCTGAAATGGTGGACTATTTCTCTATTTAATATGGATTCCAGCAACTTACTCAAAGCACACAGAAATCAAGGGGCACCCAACCTGGGGCTAACACTTGAACTCTATATGAGATACATAGATATTCGAATGTTCCATTAAAGTCCTTTATCTCTCAAACACTGAGTTAGTGAAGAAATTGCGAACATAATTTTCCTCTCCCCAATTAACCATTTTCATACGTTGTAGTATATCTTTCGTTTTGGTATCTTGGTCTTACTGGATTCCAGAACAAGAATTTATCTAGTCTGGTGGAGTATCCAGCTCCGTGCTATTACTTGAGGTAATATCACTTAGAGAAGGTGCACCATTCCTCGGAAAAGTTGTGGGGTAGCCGTAGCGAGGAGATCTTATTTGGGCTGCGAATACTATGTGATTTTTAATATTTGGACAGGGTTTACTTCTATGGAAAAAGTATCCTCATGCCAGATTGTTCTGACAAACCCCTGTA
The DNA here is from genome assembly GCF_053919585.1 of Euprymna scolopes. Taxonomy (NCBI): domain Eukaryota; kingdom Metazoa; phylum Mollusca; class Cephalopoda; order Sepiida; family Sepiolidae; genus Euprymna; species Euprymna scolopes. Next base: position 103,047,797 of record NC_136508.1, read on the forward strand.
CAGAGAGACCTTAGACACTCCAGGATAGTGTCTAGTAGGCATTCAAGTTCTCCCCCGTAGGCATTCACGTTCTCCACTATATATGTATATAATATGTGTGTTTGTGTGTTAAAACCATTTTGTATGACACCTTATATCCGAAGTGTGCCCTGAGTTATAATCGATTTTTTTATTCTTTTCTTACGCTACAATATTTAGTTTAGTTATATCCTTTTTGTTTTTCTCTTTTTTTTTTCAAGTAGCAACAGCTAGTTTCGTTGAAATACTTAGTATTAAAAAATACAACTTATTTGATATATTCGTCTAGAAGTGTAAGCCATGTTTAGTTTTAGAAAAGTTTCCGATGGTTCGTTGTCCTACACAAGTCCTGGGAGGTGACTGGTTTGGAGTAGACAGTTCTCGAGTTGCAATCCACAGAGCAAGAAATTATTCTAGAATTCGTCCTTTCATGTCTCTTTTAGGCGATTTCTCCCGCATCCATAACTTCATTGAAACAGTAATCCGGATAATCAAATAAACACAAAATATTTCCTCGATTCAAATAGTCAGAAACCGGTTATATTTTTATTTTTATTTAATTATTTATACTTTAATGGTTAAACATCTCAAAACTGACGCATTTCTATGATTGCCTTTTAACTGGTTTCATTTTCCTTATAATACACACCATGTGTTTAAAAGGACAGTGGTATCTGAATTAAATAGAAAAAAGCTACCATTATGTAAAATAACTTTATCTGTGTCATTCTGAGAAAAAACCCACGTAAGAACACTCTCAAACACATCAATTACCCTCGCGTAAAATTTAAAAAAACCTGTCCAACCTGTTTCGAGTCCATAGAGAACGAACGGTGATAGACACAAACAATGTTCTTATAATTTACAAATTGGTCACGATTTATCAAGGCCCGGAAGCCACTTGAGGATAAGGGTTGATGTGTGTACGGTCTTTATTGGGGAAAAGGCACAATAATATAGCAAGTAGTGAAAATTTCGTATTACTAGATAATTTAAGAGTGGGGTTCAGCAAAAATTTGTTTATGTTGGGCTTGAAGAAGAAAATGTTGTAGTCAACCATAAAGGAGACAATCGCTATAGATTCCACTTGTGTTCGGTTCTAGCTAAGCATCTTTGGTCATGGAATCCACGTTTAGGTTTGGGCACGGATCGAGTGTAGGGGATATTATTGATAGCATTTTGAGGATGACGAATGATGTTTTAAAATATTTCCAAGGACGACTATAGATTAGAGCTCAATCGAATACTTGCAATGCAAATAACAACAAAGTAGAGCAAGGCTAGCCATGCCACTTCTACGGTTACAGCGTCGGTTTTGAATTCTGTCAAAGCATATTAGGTGTCCCGAAACAGAACAATAGGTGTAAAAACAGTACTTCATCTTAGAACGTACTTGACTCGTATATATGCAGAGGATTACATCAACAATGGGATGTCTTCTGGTGAGGGAGAATGATCCAATCACATTTCCTGCGAGAACAAGAACAACCATACTAGCAATAAAAAATACTAATAACGTCCAAGATAAATGCAACTGTAGACACCACACACTTTGCCCACTTAAAATAAATGTCTAACCTAAAGCATTGTTTACCAGACCACAATATTTGCGAAAGAAAGCCCGAATAACAAGAAATATTACGTGGGTATGACTTCCTTAGATTTCAAAACTCGATATCCTGACCACAAATGTATATTCAATAATAAAAAAAACACCTTATGAAAACAATCCAAGCAAATAAATACTGGGAACACAAGGAAAGCGGACGTTCGCCGGTAGTCGAATTGAAAATAATAAGACAAGCTACCACGTGTAGAGATCTCGATGACCCATGTAGATTATGCCTTCATGAAAAATTTGCTACCATGTACTTTAAAGAACCCCACCATCTATAAAACTGTAGAAGAGAAATAGCGAACAACGGTGTTCACAAGATACAATGTACACTCGGATACCGATACAAAATTGTTTGAACACTAACAAGAACAATAGAAAATAAACAAATAAATAAATTAAATAATATGAATATACATAAACTATCACGCATATATGTGTGTATATATATGCATATATCTATGTACATATATATATATATATTTAT
>NC_136508.1:103054916-103082416 GCF_053919585.1 Euprymna scolopes
AAATGTTTTAAGTGATTTCATTTTATTATTAAACTCTATTTTCATATTCCGCGCTATCTACTCGATTGAACGCTATTCTTTTTGATTTTTTGATATTAGGTTTTATATTGTTTAAAGCTCGGTAAAGCTCAGTCGTAAAGTACGCTATAATATGTTATTTTAATTCTTTCGAGTTTCTTATATATTATTATAGAGTTAATGTTTTTATCTATTTTCATATGCTTTTAAGTTGCGATTTAAAAAAAAAAATCCATATGACTTGGGTGCGTTAGCTTGACTCGAAACCGAAATAAAACTTATGAAAAGATATATATATATATATATATATATATATATATATATATATATATATAACTTGGGTTACTTGAGCCATAATCGAAACCGAAACCAAAACCTGTGACGAATTCTTGATAAAATATTTATTTTTAAAAAATTAGACGATTTAAGTGTCATCAGCTATAGTCGAAACAGAATACAAAACTTATGAATAATTCTTTGTGAAATTATTTATGAAAAGAAATTAAAGGACATTACTATTAAACGACCCGGATGTCAGCGTTAAACACAAAAGAACACACATGTTAATATATAGTTAACTTAATAATAAGACTCGGAGAATGGGATAATACAAAGAAATACCACCGGATAAAAAAAACTTAAAATAAAATGAACGTAAAACCACAACAATAACAATATAAAAATATAAAAATAATGTACATAATTTAAAATAAATTCAGTATGATTGTAATGTTCACGATGAAATGGAAGAACGGCTCTATGAACTAAATTACCCAAAAGATGTTTTTATTAGTTTTTCAAAATAAATATATGATGAGTGTATGACTAATTATGCAGCAATAACATAATTTTGCATACTCGTTAGTCGCAATACAAAACAACCTTATAATGGTTACCTTTTTCAAAAGATACAATAAAATCATTACAAATACGCAGCTATTTTCTAGCATTCAACACCATTAAAACGCGTGTGTATGTTTTAATATATAAATACAGAAATCTAAAACTATACCCTTCCAATCAAATACAAGAAGGACGTATAAAAACTACCGACCAAATGTTCAAAGCACACATTTGGCTTTTAACGCAGACTCTCCCTCCATCTTACTGCTCTGAAATAGATAGTAATCTTTGACACCCAATCAATTCCACGTGAAAACACTGGTCTTTTAGCTAGACCAACATGAGTCGCTCGAATGGCACCAAGTTTAACTCTTATCCCTGAGTGGCTTCCGGGCCTTGATAAGTAGTGATCACTGTGTATTTTTTTTTAAGTTAAGTACATCTGTCTATACATGCTGTGTAACCTTTACATGTAAATCTAATCCCAACATTTCTTTCGTTTCTTTGCTTTGTATTTTCTTACATATCCATATACTTATTATAAATATTCATGTATGTTAAAATAAATAAAATACTAAACCTGGTTGGTTCTCTCACAATACTAAATAGATGTACACTTTATTCTTAATGTTAGAGAATAGTCCATCCCGTATACTATGCGTATTTATTTAGAATTATGGAAAAACTTTAAAGTAAGATACTCAATTATTTCGTCCATGCTTGAGCGCAAAAATAGTGGTGTAGAAACCAGGCGCAAGATTATCCCTCCTGGTGTGGGGGAGGAAGGCCTCTCTAATCTTGACAACCTTTTTAGTGCTGGTGATTCTTTAATTACTTAAGGAGTAGATAGGCCCTACCTATCGCCGGCTTTCGTACTAATTCTTTATCTATTAACCAAACGCAGCGGTACAATAATAGTGACTAATCAGAGCCACGTTGTGCGTGGTCTTGTTTCCTTACTAGGACATTGAACATCGTTTTCCTATTCCCTATTCTACATTTCCATATTTATCCCATTAATAAGCATATTGGGTCTGCTTGCACGAAACGTGTGCTCACTCGACTACTTTGGACCGATCCTGTCTTAGAAGTTGATGGTACATGGTTGATAGTTTGACTTGCTGCTATTTCTGACTGACAGTACAGGTTCCCTAACTCTTTGCTAGCGTGTAAGGCGGATGCTCTGTCATCATGTGTATAACATCAAGAGAGTTGCAGTGTTATGCCACGCATGGAAAGGGACATTGCTGCTATCTCTCGTGGCATTTCACGAGGTCATAACTTTTTAGCAAGGACTGGGCCAGTGGACCATTGTTCGTGTATAATTGGCATCAAAACTTGGCAACATTTTCAACACTCTTCGCCTAAGCTTAAATTAAATAAACATGTAATAAAATGACAACACAACAAAATATAACGATGAAACCAGACAACTACCCAAACAAAACCAATTCGACTCCTCCCTTGAGGCTCGCTTTCAACAATATATGTGGCTTTTGACTACATTTCCATATTTCTCCCATTAATAAGCATATTGGGTCTGCTTGCACGAAACGTGTGCTCACTCGACTACTTTGGACCGATCCTGTCTGAGAAGTTGATGGTACATGGTTGATAGTTTGACTTGCTGCTATTTTGGACTGACAGTACAGGTTCCCTAACTCTTTGCTAGCGTGTAAGGCTTTTAACTAGAGAGAAACGTCTTGAATTGGGTGATAAGGCCTTATTTGCTTTCGACTAGCCTTTCATCACTGCATTAGTTACTTATATTTTCTCTACCGTTTTCCCTAAAACCAGGATTATACCTAATCGGTCATGTTTTTAATAGCATAGATGCAGAACTCTCCAAAGATATTAACACCCTATTACATATGTCCGCCATGAAAATTGCCTTGCTTTCTCCCTTTACACAGATAGGGCTGACACGGTGGTCACCACTTATCAAGGCCCGGAAGCCACTCAGGGGTAAGGGTTATTGCAAGTACATTACGTTAGAGTGGAGATTTGATGAAGTGTTTACTTAAGGGGCGGTTCATTAGGAATTTGTTAACGTTGGACTTGAACACATCCAAGTTGTAGTCAGGTAAGAAGAAGGCAGACGGAACAGAGTTCCACAGGCGTGCAGTTCTCTCTCTCATATATATATATATATATATATATATATATATATATATATATATATATATATAGAGAGAGAGAGAGAGAGAAGGAGAGATAGATAGATAGATAGATATAGATATATGTGTGTTTTGGGGGGGGGAAAAGAAATCTAGCAGAGTGTTCAATAAAAAGGAAAATCCGAAGATATATAAAAAAATAAGAGCGTATTTATATTTTCTATTTTTTGTACAGAAAGTTGTTAGATGAGATAAGTCAATGGTACCATCGGTTTCAAGCCCGATAATAAGGATATCAAGTCCTCTTCATCCAATACTTATATCAGAGATGAGTATTGGCTGAAGAGAACTTGATATGCATATCTAAAACGGTCCTAATTATCGGTCTTTAAACCGACGGGATCAATGACTTATCTAACAACATTCTGTACACAAAATACAATATATATATATATATATATATATATATATATATATATATATATATAAACGACATTATTTTTCCACATGCCTTATATGTTATGTCAACGCATTCCCAACCTATATTTAACGCGTAAATTCGTTCGGCGTTGCAGGCAATAAGGATTCTCAGTGAGCGCAAGTGTTGATCGGTTGATCTGTGTTGCTCATATCTTGATGTGTTCATCCGTGTTGCTCATATCTTGATGTGCTGATCGGTTGATCTGTGTTGCTCATATCTTGATGTGTTCATCCGTGTTGCTCATATCTTGATGTGCTGATCGGTTGATCTGCGTTGCTCATATCTTGATCTGTTGATCTGTGTTGCTCATATCTTGATGTGTTGATCTGTGTATCTGTGTTGCTCATATCTTGATGTGTTGATCTGTGTTGCTCAAGTCTAGATATGTTGCTCATATCTTGATGTGCTGATCTGTTGATCTGTATTGCTCATATCTTGATGTGTTGATCTGTGTTGCTCATATCTTGATGTGTTCATCCGTGTTGCTCATATCTTGATCTCTTGATCTGTGTTTCTCAAGTCTTGATCTGTTGATCTGTTGATCTGTGTTTCTCATATCTTGATCTGTTGATCTGTGTTTCTCAAGTCTTGATCTGTTGATCTGTTGATCTGTCTTTCTCATATCTTGATCTGTTGATCTGTTGATCTGTGTTGCTCATATCTTGATATGTTGATCTGTGTTGCTCATATCTTGATCTTTTGATCTGTGTTTCTCAAGTCTTGATCTGTGGATCTGTGTTACTAATATGTTGATTTCGTCAAATTATTGTGGTCATTTTTATACATAGGCATCACCACTTATCTTGTCCAAGAGGCCACTCGAGGATAAGGGTAAATAAGTGTACAGTAGAAATTAGACAATATAGTAACCGCTTGTAGTGGAGATTCGGTAAATTTGTTAACTTATATGGAACGGCTCAGCAAAAACTTGTTTGCGTTAGACTTGAAGACAACCATATTGTAGTCAGCTGGAAACAGAAAAACGGAAGACAATTCCACATGCGTGCAGTTCTAAGAAAGAAGCTTTGCTCATTAAATCTACGTTTAGGTTTAGGTACAGATAAAGAGTGGGGGAAATTAGTTATAGAGTTTTCTGCTGGACGGGTGCTTCTTGTGAAAGGTTGGCGAGGAGTGACCATAAAACGGAGCTCAGCCGAGCACCTACCATGAAAATAACGATAAAGCAGAGACAAACTCGCAACATCTCTTCTGTGAGGAAGAGGTTTCATGGAAGAGAAAAGGGCATCCCCCACAAGGCTACGAAGTCTATTTTGAACCCTATCAAGGCAGGATAAGTCATTTCTAGCAGCTCCTGTCCAGATGTGGAAACGGTACTCCATCCTTGGACGTATCTGACTCTTATATAGACAGAGAATTGCATCATCAGTTAAATATCTACTGGATCGATAGAATGATCCTACCATTTTTCCAGCGGCTATGGCGCCGGATTAAAAGTATGTGTTCCATTTAAGATCAGGAGTAAAGGTCGAGCCCAGAAACTTGTCAAAACATGAGGCCTACCCAAGATGAGAGCCATTCATTTCAATCGATGCCTAATGGGGCTCAGAGCGGTGATGATGTAATGATAAAAGCTTGGATACATTAAAAGTAACAATCCACCTCTTTCCCCATTGTACCACTCAAGATCAGAGGAGAGAGAATCACAAAGAACTTGGTCGTTTACGGTTTTAGATGTACTATCTTAGATAGTAGTGTCATCAGCATAGATGTCTACGAATGATGTAAGGATGTGATTTCGAAGATCATTAATGTAGATCAGGATGAGAGTTGGGCCCAGGATGTATCCCTGAGGGACTCCAGCATTAATACTGTGAGCTTCTGGTTTCTGCCAATTAACTACTCCTCTTATGAATCTATCAGAGAGAAATTATTTAATAATTGAGAAGACACTTCTAGCTATATTGTAGCTGGAGATCTTGTGAAGTAAACCTTTATTCCATACCCTATCAAAGGCCTTTGCTATGTCAGCCTCCGTCGAGAGGTTCGCTAACCCTATGAGATATTACTTTAAGCACATCTGCTGTAGATCTAGCAGAACGGAAACTATATTGTGTGTCACTAAGAAGATTATTTTTGCTGTGCTGGTTGATTACTTCTCTATTTAACACAGGTTCCAGCAACTTACTCATGACACACAGGAGACTTGTTGGCCTGTACTGTGAGGGGGATGAGCGATCACTTGATTTCTTAAATACGGGCCATACTGATAAGATTTTCCACGGTGACGGGAAGCAAATCTCCTTAAGACAACGTTTAAACAGTTTTTTTAGGATAGGCGCAAGTTCTGGTTGACCCCTTTTGAGTACTATAATTGGAATACCGTAAGGGCCGGTTACTTTACTGGAATCAAGGTTTTTGATTAGCTTGGCAACATCACGTGCATATATTTGTATATCACATAGCATGTTTTCTGCTACAGGAGGAAATATTGGAGGTTGGCAGCCTTGGTTGCAAAGGTTAGAATCAGCTGCAAAGTTCTTGACAAAGAGTTTGGCTTTGTTTGATGCTGACGAGATTACCTCAGGTCCATTCATAAGAGTTGGGATAGACCACACGTTTCTGTTCAGGATTCTGTTTGCTATTTGCCAGAACTAGTGGGAACGAAGCATCTGCTCAGCTACTTTGGAATTGACGAATTGAGCATACAACTCTCTTGCGTTCTTTATTACTTTTTTAAAGTGGTTGCTGGCAGTTCTGAAAGCGGCTTTAGTCTCAATATATTTATTATTTTTTGTTGTTAATTTTTAAATCTCGCTCTTTCTTTTGCAATCATAAATTTTAAGCAAAAACACGTTAGGCGTCCTCCGTTTTATTCGCTAGTTTCGCAATTAAAATTGTTCTCTCTTCCGTGTGTATATTTGTTTTTAATATCGCTTCCGTCATAATTACGGATGAAATTTGATTTTTTTTATAAGTCCCATACCTGTTAGTCTGAAGATTAATGCTATACATCTGCTTTGTATATTGTTTCCTTGTTGTGATTTTCTCGTAATTGTTCCAAAATAACAGTGTTTTATTCTAGTATATCTTCGTACAAATACAAAAAAAATATATAAATATTAAAAAAATATATTAATGATACATTTTCAACGTAAATTTGATCGACGTTTTCAATCATATTCTCTCGTATCGAATTGGCTATTGTAATCTCTTTCAGTCAATATATCTTATTTAAACAGAGTTTCTGCGTCACAACTACAGAAAAACACAGTATCTGTATTAATTTCAATTATAGATTCCATAATTGAAACTAATACGAATACTGTTTTTGTTTTTGTACTTGTTACGCAAAAAAACTCTGTAACATTAGATATAAAGACTACCGTCGCTACACATGCTTTTTATGTCGGCATATATTTTTCAATCTTTCTCGATTGTTCAACGGTTTTACAATCGTATGCAACGCATCCATCTACAACTATTTAAAGCGTAAATTCGTTTGCGTTACAGGCAAACAGGAATAATAATTGAGCGAACCTTTATAACACAAAAGTTATCGTGTCAATTTGAAGATATATTTCGCTCATATTTTTGTGTCGTCAAATGATTTTACCATTTGTCCGTATTATTAGTCCTGTGCTTGTTTTTAAATTTTTATCTAGCTCATCATTTGGCACCTATTTTCACCAGGTGAAACCCGAATACAAAGTTTTGCAGGGCTTCGAATACACTATACATAATTTCCATGTCTGCAGACAAAATACTGACAGTAGAGAGGCAACTTTTTAATCATATATATATATATATATATATATATATAAATATTTATATATATATAAAGAGATAGATAGATAGATAGATAAATAGATAACTACTTCATTTATTCACATAAAATTAATATACAAAAAGCATACATTTATGGGTAAACTTTAAGTATTTACTTCAAAAGTGCCCAATACATAGATATACCTAGTTAGTAATTTATAAAATATATATTGCGATTAAGCTACACTGAATGATACATAAATGTATGCATATATATATATATATATATATATATATATATATATATATATGCGGTACATAAATGTATATGTATACACACACACACACACATAGATATATATCCGCGTACATACATAAATATAGAAAGAGTTTTGTGTGTATTATTTTTACGCAAATATTACGCAAGTATAAATCATGTAGAATATCTGCATGGCTATAATTGCACGTAATAGTTTACTAAAGATATCTATAAACTAGGAAAACCGAAAAAAAAAACTTATAGAGGAAAGAATTAATTAAACCTTAAGTTTAAAAGAATATGCCAATAGTTTTGCATGAATGCATTTTCACGACACATATAAAAATTAATGGAAAAAATAAAGGAATTTTATATAACTATCAATGCACAAATGGATCCAAATGTATAGGAGTATAAATAATACGAGTCTAATTTTTATTCCAGCCTATTCATCTCTCCAATATTTGAAGCGTAAACAGGTAAATAAGGATTGTAGTTTTTTAGTTTTGTACGTGTTGCTCATATTTTGGTGTCGTCAAAGTATTTTATCTTCTTTCTTTATTATTTGTTTGTGTTGGTATTTTATTTTTTAATTTCGCTCATTATTTTGGCAATATAAATTTTAAGCTTAAATACGTTTGATGTCAACTCTTCGTTTCTTTAGTTCCATATGTTCCATTTTTCTCTCTTCCCACGGTATACTTGTTCTCAATCATCGTTTACCTCATAATTACCGAAGAAGTGTAATACTTTTATAAGTCCCATGGATGTTAGTCTCAAGATTAATGCTAGAAATCTCCTCTGTGTATCGCTTCCTTATTGTCTTTTTTCTCGTCATTGTTTTTAGGCCCTGGATATGACCTCAAACTATATCCAGTTGTGAAACCACAGCTTTGGGGAGTGGTGAGGCACGCTTTAATTATCATTGCTCCCAGGTCCACTCTGACATCGAGTGGTAGTACTTGTTAGGGTCCCAACTATGGGTTAAATAGAAACCGACGTTTTTCAAAATCTTTGGATTCGGCATTAAATAACCCGAAAAGGGCTGATACGCCGTAAAACAAAAACAACCAACCATTGTTTTAAAATATGGGTGTTTTTTTTTCTAGTTTATCTTCGTAAAAATATAAATAAATTATAGATATTAAAAAATATATATATAAATGATACATTTTAAACATACATTTGGTCGCCGTTACCATATTCTATCGTCTCGAATTGGCTATTGTAATTTTTTTCGTCTATATATCTAATTTAAACGCGGGTTTTGCGTCAAAATTACAGAAATGAAAAAAAAAGTATTCGTATTAGTTTCAATTATGTAAGTCTAACGATAAGCGCCGCTTACCCTCATTTTCATGTCGGCAAATATTTTCCTCATCTTTCTTGATTGTACAGCGGTTTCACTATTTCAACGCATCCATCTACCAATATTTAAAGCCTAAATTCTTTAGCGTTTCAAGCGAATAGGAATTATAATTGAGCGCAGCGTTCTAACTCAAGTATTATCGTGTCGATCTAAAGAGATACGTTGCTCGTATTTTGGTTTCGTCAAATTATTTTCTCATTTGTTTTTAATATATATTCGTGTTTGTGTGTGTTATTATTTTTATCTATCGAATTTCTCCGGCTATTATAAAGTTTTGCTAAGATTCGAATAACCTATATATATATATATATATATATATATATATATATATATATATATATATATATATATATATATATAACTACTTCATTTACTCACATAAAGTTAACATACGAAAGTATAGATTTATGCGTAAACTTTAAGTATTTACTTCAAAAGTGCTGAACACGTAGGTAGAGCTAGTTAGTAATTTATAAAATATATATGGCGATTAAGCTACACTGAATATTCCGCCTTTCATCCATTATACGATTCGTCAGGCTTATACGCGAATTCTGATTGGCTAACTAAAATCCTCAACATATATAAAAACGAGAAACAACCACAGAATTCGCGCATAAGCCTGACAGATGAAACGCCGAATATTCAGTGTAGCTTAATCGCCATATATATTTTATAAATTACTATATACATATATATATATATATATATAATCATTTTTCAATTTTGTAGACAAAAAATTGACAGAGGAGTTTGGTAGGCATGTTTTAAACAAATGCGTATACCCATATATATATATATATATATATATATATATATATATATATATATATATATATATAAAGAGCTTTGTGCTTACTATAATGTTAGTACGAAAATATTTTGCAAGTATAAATCATGTAGAATATCTGCATACACGTAATAGTTAACTAAAGATGAACATCCCAAAAGAAACCCCCCCCCCAAAAAAAATAGAAGGGAATTAATTAAAATGAATTATTTCTATGTATTTATCCGGGGCATCTAATTATTGATATATTATTTATACGGTTTTAATATTTCTGTATCTAATTATTGCTATATTTTTATACGGTTTCTATATATGGTTGAGTCTACTTATTGCTATATTTTTCTACCGTTTAATATTTGTGGGTCTAATTATTGCTATATTTTTATACGGTTTTATTATTTGTGCGTCTAATTATTGCTATATTTTTATACGGTTTTACTATTTGTGCGTCTAACTATTGCTATATTTTATACGGTTTTAATATGTATGCATCTAATTATTATCATAGTTTTCGTCATCGTTCCACAATGGTGAGTATTTTATTCTAGTTTATGTATGTACAAATATAAACGACGTATAAATTTAAAATAAAAGAATGAATTTTTAATGTAAATGCGATCGGATTTTTCTCATATTTATATAACATCGCCCCCCCATTGTCTGTTTGGTTTTCTTATTAAAAATTCATGTTTGCGTCACAATTACAGAAACAAAAACCAGCAGTATTCGTATTAGTTAAAAGAATGTTGATCTAAACATAAGCGTTTGCTATTCTCCTTTTTTGTTGTCCAATAATTTTCTCATTTCTCTGCAGTGCTCTGCAGTGTATTTACTATGGAATTCTATCTACCAATATTTGAAGTGTTAATTCGTTTGGCGATTTATTTCAGTGATTATCGTTCTGCATTTTTGTTCTTTTCTATCCGTATATCTATATCTGTGCCTAAATCAAAACGCAACTTCCATGAACAAAGCTTCTTTCTTAGAACTGCACGTCTGTGGAACTCTGTTCCGTCTGCCTGCTTCCCTCCGGACTACAACTTGGATGTGTTCAAGTCCAACGTATACAAATTCCTAATGAACTGCCCCCTTAAGTAAACACTTCATCAAATTTCCACACTAACGTAATGTACTTGCAATAACACCTATCCCTGAGTGGCTTCCGGGCCTTGATAAGTGGTGATCGCTGTGTAAAAAAAATCTAACTCATTAGGTGCCCCCTATCATACTGCAACGTTTCTGCTGTTTTGTATTATCTGTTGCTCCGATTATATTCTTTGAAAAAGAGTGGATATGTTGTGCTCGTTCTCTTTTTTGAAAAGAAAAGGTTGATACAAAGCCTATTTAAAAGTATTCGATTTCCTATACGAAATAGAGACGATAGCGCGACGCTACTCAACATAGTAAGGGAAGACAAGTTCATGCGAAGACGTAAAGTTTTGGGTGGACATCCAGCGCATCAGTCACTGCCAGTCGGTCAGCTGAGTGAAGTGCTACACAACAGGTGCCTCAAATTACCGATTCCCTCAAGATAACTGAACGTGTTGAGCAAGGGTACTGCATCAAATTTTGTCCAAATCTAGGTGTGTCAAAGCGAAACAATCCGTAAGATTCAGCAGGTGTTTGGAGAAAATGCGTGTTACACAAAGTAAGGAATTGTTTAACCGATTCTAAAATGGACGCACATCAGCTGAATGTGATCAGCGGTCTGTCATGCCTGATACTGCTCGGAGTACAGTTGATGTTGAGAGGGTGTGAAATTTGTTGATGGCAGATCGTCGTTCGACCGTGTGAGAGCCTGCTGAAGAGGTTGATGTGAGTGAAGATTCTGCATATGTCATGCTTCGTGTTGATTTGGACATACATAGTGTGGCAAAAACATGTGTGCTCAGGTTGTTGTCGCCGGAACAAAAGGACCTCCGTGTTCAAGTAATAATTGACCTTCTGGACATTGCAACCACTGATCCTGAATTTATGAACACCGTGATTACCGGAGATAAGTCATGGGTATACGCGCCCAACCCAGAAACAAAGAATGTTGCCGTAATAGAAGCATCTCGTTTCTCCAAGGACGAAAAAAGGGCGACAGGGGCGAACAAACTCAAGGTGATGCTGTCTTCTTTGATATCTGTGGAATTATGCATCATGAATTCGTACCGCGAGGAAAAACTATGACAATGGAGGTCTATGAAGATGTTCTACGGCGTATCTGTGATTGAGTTCGACGCCAAAAAATATAGGCACGTGCACTGCAATAATTTGCAACTGCTTTACGACAACTCCCCCCCGTACACTCATTCGGCATTTGATCCAATATTTTTTGGCCAAACATGGAATTCCAGTCGTTCGCTACACCCTTACTCTCCAAACATGACTCCTCATGCTTTCCGATTTTTTCCACAATTAAAGACATCACTGGAAGCATCCAGTTTTGGGAGTAGGAAAGAGATAGTGCAGCAGAGATGAGCACTATTCCAAAATAGGACCTCGAGAGATGTTTCTAGAAGATGAAGGCTCGGTGGCCAAGTGTTTGCAAGCACAAGGAAATTTGAAGGAAATTAGGGTACAAACACTGTCAGGTATGTGAAATATTTTTTGTGCCTAAGATCGGAGACGTTGAATACAGGCCTCGTAGATCGTTTCCATTCTCTTTCTGGAAAAGAAGTTGAGATGTCGTCACAATAAATTGTTTTCGTGTTTCATCCTGCTACCGACTGTTTATCAATATAATTTAGAAGCATCGTTTCCGTCACTATTTGTTGTTCGTTCAATTTTATTTACATTCGATATTTTCTGCGAATATCACATATGCACTAACCCTTATCCCCGAGTGGCTTATATATCTTGATACGTTATGACTACCTTGTAAAAAAATTTCGTTTCACGTTTGAAATATAAATTGTGTTACATTGTAAGAAACTTATGTCAGAAAAATTATTCCGTGTGGAATATATAATTTTGCTTTTTTTTAAAAATTATTTTAGTAAAACATATAGTAAGATATGAGTTAAACCATAAGGCCCAAGTTTTGCGATGTTCGTTTATAGCTCAATAGCAGCTGTCTCTTCTTAGTCTCTTCGAAGCATGAAATACTTCGCTATTCGTCCAATGTTTTTTTTCAAATTAGACCATAAAAGAAAGTATGCATGTTTATTGTCCTCTATTTCGACTTATATATAAAATCTACGGTTTTGCGTCACGATTTCAGAAAAAAAACAGTAGTATTAGTTTCAATTATGTTAGTCCTCTATTCTAGCTCATCAATCTACCAAAATTCGAAGCGTAAATCCGACCGGCGTTTTGTTTCAGTTGCTATCGCTCTGTATTGCCTATTTTATCATTTTCCATCGGTAAATCTAACCCATTCGGTGTCCTGTATCAACTGCATCATTCTTATTGTTTTTTTCTTTAGAAGGGGTTTATCTGATGTTCTGATGTCGTATGTTTTTAGGCGGAGGGGGGGGCTTACAATTCTATCTCTTATAATTATTTTCCTCAAATAACAAAAGATATACGTGAAAAGATAAAAGAAACCGTATTCATATGCTGTCGCCTTGATTTGCATTTATCTTACTTTTGTATTATGTTTTTTTTTACTCGGGAGTCAGCACTTCTCAAGGCTCGAAAGATGTGGTTAGAACATTCCTGCACGCTTTTTCTTGATTATTGTTTGAAATGTTCTGTCAGTACCGGTTGATGCCAAAAACCGGGAATTCTGTGTCACCCCCATTTTTAACTTCTTTGTAATTGATGGGTCCGACTTCTATTGATGTCATCTTCGCAAGCCCAGACAGCCGATTATCCACTTCAAAACTATTTCCACCATTTTCAATTCCACCTCTTTACTTTTGAACGAGGTGTTGTTTAGTATTACAGGTATAATATCGCTCTAGACAAAAATTCAACTTGTTCTCAGTGAAATTGTGTCTAACTGTTCTTTTTCGTGATTTCTTCTTTAAAAAAAATCAGTTTTATTAGGATTATACGGATCGTTCTGACTACTGAGTTATTTTTGTGTTAATTTTTACAACGTCTTCCTTGATGTAATTTCCGATCTTCTCCAAATTCATTTTGTCGAACTCCAGAATTTGCACGGAATTTCGAAAGTAAAACTTTATTTATTTAATCAACGGGGCTAGCTACACTTAATCTGTCAGCAATGCTGGTGTAGAATTGATGAAATAGTAGAATAAGAATGATTCCCAAGCATTGTTTGAGCAAGTAATCCCTATTTGTATTGTTTTGATATTTCAGATTACTGGCTATTCTCATGTTGAGTTTTATTTTCACACTGTTTCAAGCGATGTATCTTCCAACATTTTGCAGGTTTATTGTGTCGAACATGCGAATCTATCTGCCGAACTCCGGAATGCGCACGGAATTACGAACGTAACACTTTATGTAATCCACCTGATAGCAGAATATAATGAGGCAATATAAGATATAAGCCCATTCTTTCGATAAAACATGTCGAAGCATGTCGAAGCAAAATATAATTTTGATAAAGAAGATAAACATAAATGTAACTTCATCCCATATTTTAATTCGTGTAAATAATTAAAGAGACTTTTTTTCAAGTTTTTATGAATAATTACATAGACGTGAATAAAATAAAGTACGCATAAAGTGCGCTTGAAAGCCAAATCACAACGTAGTATAAGGAAAATAAACAAATATTTTACTTGTTTGAAATTTATCACAAATATATTTCGGAGGTATACTCCATCGTCAGTGTGTTGTTTTGTTTGTTTTTTTCTCCTTTTTTATTTCTTGCAATGTTGTAAAGTTTGAAAAAGAATTGTGCAAGGAAGCGTGCGTTGTATCTGGCGGTTGTATTTTTAAATGTTCGAACTGTGCGTAGGCAACGCGAGTAAAAACGCTAGGAATGAGAGTTCATATAGAAACGTTAATTTTATTTGAATAAAATAAAATAGGCATCTAGTGCGTTGTAAATCCAAATCACAACGTAATATTCGAAAAATAAACAAATATTTGAAATTTATCACAAATATATTACGTTGCGATTAGGCTTTCAAGGCCACTTGATGTTTATTTTATTGTATTCAAATAACAACAACGTTTCCATATGAACTCTCATTCTGGACGTTATTCTCGCGTTGCTTACGTACAGTTCAAACATTTTCAAATAAAACCGACAGATACAACGCGCGGGTCCGTACAAACAGACTTCTTTCTCAAACTTTAAAACATGGCAAAGAAAAAGAAAAAGAAGAAACAAAATATAATTTTGATAAAGAAGATAAAAATAAATATTACTAGATATTTAACTGCTGATACAATTTTCTATCTATATAAGAGCCAGGTACGTCCAAGGATGGAATACTGTTGCCACATCTGGACAGGAGCTGCTAGAAAGGACTTGTCCTGCCTTGATAGTTACAAAATAGTCTTCGTAGCCTCGTAGGAGATGTCCTTTTCTCTTCGCTGCAACCTCTATCTCACAGAAGAGATGTTGCGAGTTTGTCTCTGATGTATCGTTATTTTCATGGAAAGTGTTCGACTGAGCTTCAATCTATGGTCCCCCCTCGCAAAACTTTCACAAGAAACACTCGTCTAGCTGTTAACACTATCAATAATTCCCCCCACTCTTTATCTGTGCCTAAACCTAAACGTAGATTCCATGAACAAAGCTTCTTTCTTAGAACTGCACGCCTGTGGAATTGTCTTCCGTTTTCCTGCTTTCCGGCTGACTACAATATGGTTGTGTTCAAGTCTAACGTAAATAAGTTCTTGATGAGCCGTTCCATAAAAGTTATCAAATTTACCAAATTTTCATTACTAATGATTACTATATTGTCCAATTTCTACTGTACACTCTTTAACCCTTATCCTTGAGTGGCCTCTTGGCCTTGATAATGTGGTGATGCCTATGTAAAAAAAAACACCGAAGATGGAGTATACCTCTGAAATATATTTGTGATCAATTTCAAACATGTAAAATATTTATCTATTAACTTATATTTCGTTGTGATTTGCCTTTCAACCACACTTGATGCGTATTTTATTTTGTTCAAATTAAAACAACGTTTTTATTGAACTCTCATTCTTTTAAGTGGACGAGTTTTCTTTTGGTCAAGAGCATACTTTCAACAGGAAACATAACGCGTATAAAGACGTCGCTGCGTTAAAAGTTTTAAAGTGTTAGAAAATATATTCGTAGTCAACTATTTTTCGAACATACAGAAGAATGTTATCTAAAAAATCTGGTGTTATTTTTACACATAAGTGTATATATCGAACAAACTGTGAATGTGTACGTGTCAGGATACAGTTCAACCTATATATTCCAAGAATAGAATTTTAATCTATAAAATAAGAAATTGGTTTTATATGGTATTTAGTCATTGGGAAAATGTTTTAATCGATTTTTATCGAGAAAAAAAGATTCTAGACATTCCAAATAGAAACATATGTACTTAAAAGTCATCGAATGTTTATCTTTTTACCAACTGATTCACAACTGCGCATGGGCAACCGGGAAAGATGACAGCTTCTTTATGTGAAGAATAAGTAGGTTTAAAAACATATCTGTATTGTTGTGTGAAGCTTGTCTAATGGCTATGGTACTTGACTCACAGTTTTTAGGTTGTTTCGAGCATAATTCGAGTATGTTTTTTTTTATTAATAAGAATGAAAGCGTTAGAGAAAAACAATTCTTGCATGCACCTGTGTTGGTTTCTGTGTTAATAAAAATATAATATTAATCTGTATTTATAGACCGAGTAACGAGGATCAGCCTACAATATATATATATATATATATATATATATATATATATATATATATATATATATATATATGATGAAAATAATGGAAATAGTATTCCGACAAAATAGAGAAAATAAAATAGGAACAAACCGTATTATGTGTTCACCAA
The DNA here is from genome assembly GCF_053919585.1 of Euprymna scolopes. Classification (NCBI taxonomy): domain Eukaryota; kingdom Metazoa; phylum Mollusca; class Cephalopoda; order Sepiida; family Sepiolidae; genus Euprymna; species Euprymna scolopes. The sequence goes on from NC_136508.1 coordinate 103,071,418, forward strand.
CGTTTCGTCTTTATTTCGACTTTATTTCGAACTTCACCCATCAAATATTTTGTACTGGTATATTTTTTTGGTTTCTTAATCTCATTCACCCAGAAGAAATGTCGCGAAATAAAGACGAAACGTTGGTGAACACATAATACGGTTTGTTCCTTTTTTATTTTCTCTCTCTCTCTCTCTCTCTCTCTCTCTCTCTCTATATATATATATATATATATATATATATATATATATATATATATATATATATATATATATATATATATTTAATTGGTTAAAAAATTCCAACGAGAGATAGATGTATATTTAAATTAGAGGGTGGTCACCAACAATGTGTATTTTTAACAGTATTTTTTTATTCCGTGTTTTGGTTTTTCATTGAAAATTATGTTTAGATCCTTGTAATAATGTTTTTAAATCATTGAAATCGTTTTTAACGCATTTCAGACGTTCTGTGAAGCGCCCTCTTCAGAAACCATTTTAAATGTTTAAAATATATTCAAGATGTGTTAAAAATGTAAAAGAACATTTTCGTAGTTCATTTGAAATGTTTCCGAGAAGTGGAAACATGTGTAAATGATTCTACTTTTCATTAGTATGTTCAATTTTTATTACTGGTTCATGGGGCTGGACTGTGGCCACTAATGTCTTATATTTCTCTCTCTCTCTCTCTCTCTCTCTCTCTCTCTCTCTCTCTCTCTCTGCATGTGTTTCTATTGATCTTTCTTTGATTTTTCTAATTTTTTTCCTTTTTTTACTCTTACTTGAGTGGGGTTGAGGGGCCTATTCCTACTTCTCTCTCTATCTATATCTCTATCTATCGCTCTCTTTCTATTTATCTTTCTTTGTTTTTTTCTCATTTTTTCCTTTTTTACTCTTACTTGAATGGGAATGAGGCCCCATTGGAACTTGGTCAACTGGTTGCATCGGGTAGGATGTGTGTGTGTGCGCGTGAGTATGTGTGTGTGAGTATGTGTGTGTGTGGGTTTGTGAGTGTGTGGGAGTGTGTTTTCTTTTATTGGTTTTAAGAATGTATGTTCTGTTTTATAGTATTATAAAGTTGTTTGCTTCCCTATAAAGGTAACTGTGATTCAAAGTCGATACTAATGTGTATGTGGAAGGAGGGAGCAGCTCCTCTGAAATAAGGGTAGGGCTGTTTTCATTCAATTTTGATATTGATCTTTTGGATTCTTAGATTTTAGTATTGTGATTTTTCGTTTCAGTCTTAGACTGTTCGGGTATTCTTAATATTATGTTTGTTTTGATAAAGAGGTGTATTTATAAATATACATAAAGGATTTTTTAATGTTTCTATTTATTTGTCTATCCATGTCGGTATGGCCAGACCCAGGGTCGGTTTTTAGTGTGGGGAAGATCTCGTTCCCCAGAGGGGAGGGGCCACTTGGAGGGGTATATGTATGGGAGGAGGGATGATAGTTATCTCAGCCATGAAGGATATCTCATCCACTGAATAAGGGGGGGAGCGAGGTGTTGGGACAGATATTACACTATGGTCGGAGGTGTTTTCTATTGTTATTGCTTTCCAGGTTAAGTAGGGTTGGTATTGTTCGATGTGTTGTATTAGAGACAGGGGGTTCAGTCTGTGTATGGCTGTATACAGGGATCTTTGTGTGTGTTTTAATGTTGCGCTTCTTATTTATGTGTAGGTGTTTGTATGTATATGGATGTGCATGCGAGTGTACCTTGCATTTCATGTTTTTGTGTGTTGATATTAAGCTCTGTTTAGTTCGGGAGTGAATCTTGTTATGATTTTTTTCCTGTGTAAGTAAATAAAAATAATATTCTGTTTGGAAGATGGGTATTATTTTGAAGCTATTTCTCCTGCATGTGTGTACGTGTTTTGAAACATAGAGGTGTCTGTTATCTGCAATTTTGATGTTGCTCTTATGTAAGGCCACCCTATTGCTGAAATTTTTGGTGGCGTTTATGTAGTATTTGTCGCATGCTGTGCATCTTAGTGCATATACTACATTTCTGGAGGTGCAATTTAGATCCTTTTTTATTTTGAATGTTTGTGCTGGGTTTTTGAATGTGTATGTGTTTCCTTCTATTATTATGTCACATACTCCACATCGCGGTTTGTTGCATTTTTAACCCCTTTTGTAGTGTGTGGAACGAGTTTTGAGGAAGTTAGGGTGTGTTTTAAGTTTTTGGGTTGACGTTTGCTTTTTAATATTTTTGTTGTTTTAAGTGTGTTGTTTAGTTTGTCGTTCTGATTGAGGAGCATAAGGTTTTTTTGTTATCTGTGTGAATAGTTCTGGGTGGTTTCTGTTGTGTGTGGAAACTTACGCTAACATTCTTTCTTTGTTATGTTCTTTTGAGATTGTTAGTTGGTTTATTGGAATTTTTACAGCAAGTTGAATACCTTTCTCTATTAGTGGTAATTGATATCCTCTTTTCGACAGGGTTATTTGAAGTTCATTCAGTCTAGTCGAACGGAGGTGTCTGTCTCTTAATATGGTGCAAACTCTACGTGCTAGGGAGTATTGTATTGATTTTAGACAGTTTTTAGGATGGCATCTATTGAAGTGGAGTTATGGTTAAGTGTCTGTGAGTTTGTGGTAGATGTCTGTAAATATGTTGTTGTTTTTTAGTTTTACTAGGATGTCTAGGAAAGGTAGTTCTGTGGGGTTTTGTTCTAGTGTGAATTTTATTTTTGGGTGTATATTTTGTAGCAAAGTGTGCTGTTCTATGAGATCCCCGCATGTGGTCCTCCAGAGGATAAAGCAGTCGTCTAGGTATATTTTCCCAGATTTTATGAAGAGTGTTTTTATATTGTGCCCTTATTTCTGCTCTATCCTTTCTAAATGGTTTCTTCTAGGAAGGCGAGTGTAAGGGTCGCATATGTCATTTTAGTACCCCTTGCTGTGCCTAGTATTTGGATGTAGTTTTCATTATTGAATTGGAAAGAGTTGTTATTGAGGATTATGTCAATGATGTCAATCACGAATTGTTTATTAAATCTGGGGTGTAAAGTCTGTGTATGTTTGTCAATCTAATATGAGATAGCTTCTTTTCCTAGGTTGTGTGGGATATTGCTATATAGGCTTCTAACATCGAATGTGACTAGTATTGTCCCATCGTCTACTTTTTGTTGATTTCCGAATAACTTATTTACTGTGGCGGAGCTCGTACGTAGAAATAGACGGAATTATCATAATATATATAATAACTGGATAGATGTTCTAACAGCAATTGCCAATTTTACTTGAGCGTCATAATAATAAAAGTGTTGATTTATAACTGAATTTTACCATGTACTCTATTAACTAAATTACAGTTTGGTTTCTTATAAACGACACTCACCATGCAAATATTACATCGAAGTCTGTATATATTATTGTCGTAATACCTTGAACGTACGTACGTACATACGTGTGTCAATGTTTCCAGATTACAAATTATTCAATGTGTAAGACAGAAGACGATAACATACTACGAACATAAAACGGGTACACAGATACTCATTTCATGTTCACAATATGGTTTCACTTTCTAAACAGGATCAAACGTATACTTTCATTGAGTTCATTTTTTATTGAACCGACTCTTATCTATTTTTTATTATCGATTTCAATGAATTCGTCTTAGGAGACCCAACGTGGCCCGGGATTTAATGATGATCAAAGAATGTCTCACATTCTCATATATTTTTGTCATCAAAATCGGTGAAATCGACCATTTTTAAATAAAATCGATTGATTGCCTGCTCTGTTTGAAGATCCATCGCAATGCACCTAGAGGAAGCTTCACAATTATTCCCTGAAGTACACAATAAATTGCACTTTAAAGTACATACGGTTTATTGTATAAAATTAGTTTTTCATATATAAAATAATCTACAGAAAAGTAGCCCAGAAAATGTAGTAGAGAGGAGGAATATTCTATTGTTATAAATTACCTATAGCTTTGTTTAAATTACATGTAGCTTTGTTTAAATTACAGTATAATAAAATATGCCGGAAGTGCTCCCCGTTGAGATCCATACATTTCTCGGCATAGTAACAACGTTTGTAAAAGATTACCTGTAGATATTCTCTGGTGATTGAAGAGAGGGGGAATATTCTTTTATTTTTATAAATTACATATAGCTTTGTGTAAATCACATGTAGCTTTGTGTAAATGTAGATGTGTTTACAGGACATGTAGATGTGTGTAAATTTCCTATAGTTTTTTATAATTACGTGTTGCTTTATTTCTTTTGAATGTAGCGTCGTTTAAATTGCATGAAGCTTTGCTTAAATTACATGTAGCTTTGTTTACCTTACATGTAGTATAATAAAAGATGTCGGAGTGTTCCCCGTTGACATTCATTCATTTCTGAGCATGTGTAACAACGTTTGTAAAATATTGCCTGTAGATTTTTGGTAATTCTCCTGATAGCATTGAAAATGTTTTCCTTCAGTTGGTCTTGATTGTGGGTATTATTTGCATAAACTTTTTGGTTTTAAAGTCCCCCAAAGATAAAAATCACATGATGACAAGTCATGTCATGAACTCCTGTACGGAATCTGTGATACGTGGGGCATGTAGCGCCCTTTTTTTTTTGGGGGGGGGAGACACATCATTTTGTTTTGTGGTGTCATTAGACCGTTAAAAGACAGAATAGAGATATCGGACTGTTTTTAAGTGGGTTAGAGTAAGGATTAGGATTAGAGAAAGTTTAGAGCTACTTTTAAGTGGACCACTAACTCTTAAACAAAATAATGATTACAGAAAGCGTAGAGCTACTTTTAAATCGGCACCTCTGTATAATTAATTAATTATGTATAATTAATTACTGATGTATAATTAATTAAATATGTATAATTAATTAATGATGTATAATTAATTAAATATGTATAATTAATAAATTATGTATGATTAATAAAATATGTATAATTTATAAATTATGTATAATTAATTAAATATGTATAATTAATTCAATATATATAATTAATAAATTATGTATAATTAATTAAATATGTATAATTAACTAATTATGTATAATTAATTAATTATGTATAATTAATTAAAATTGTATAATTAATTAAATATGCCTGATGCAGTTTAGTTAACCCGCCGCTGTTATATCTAAAAATCCGCCCTTGATTTTATATGACTTCTGTTACTGCATGTGCCGTGATTATAGCTTGAGTTTAAGTTTTAAATTCAAGTCAAGTTCATGCTTCAATTGTTCGAATATTGTTATATATATATATATATATATATATATATATATATATATATATATATATATATATATATATATATACATACATACATATATATATATATATATATATTAATTTATAAAATATATATGGCGATTAAGCTACACTGAATATTCTGCCTTTCATCCACTATAAGATTCGTCAGACTTATAAGCCTGCCGAATCCTATAGTGGATGAAAGGCAGAATATTCAGTGTAGCTTAATCGCCATATATATTTTATAAATTACTGACTAACTCTACCTACGTATTGAGCACTTTTTGAGTAAATGAAGTAGTTATATATATATATATATATGGATATATATATACATATATCGAAAACATACCGATGCAAGCCTATCTAAGAACACTGCCAGACACATAAAATACCATCGTGTGGAATTACATAAAAATCGATGTAGCTATTTTCAAGTTCATGGGTAACGGACGCACACACACACACACACAGAGTTACTTTATTATAATAGTAAAGTAGAGATTAGCTGTCTAGCATATTTTTCATATAAGGAAAAACGTCATTATCTTAAAGGGACCTAACTCATAATATATTTCTTCACGGCAAATCGATTGAGTTATTTCTTAATGTTTCTTACTGCTCTGCAATATATATATATATATATATATATATATATATATATATATATATATATATATTCATTTTATTTATATTAATCTGCTCTGTTCACTCATTGAGCACTATTTTGGTAGACACATGTTGTTTCATTGGATGTACTTCTAGGAAACTAAACTCTACTGTCTATATATATATATATATATATATATATATATATATATAGGAAGCGGACATGGGATTTTTGCAAAGCAACATAGAGAAAAAATGCAAACGGTCCGTCAAGACTAAAAGCAGTTATTTGACGGATGAAAAAATATTTTTTGAATAAATTAATCTTTGCCAGTTGGATTCAGTTGATAAACATATTATAGTGTCAATTTTATCTCCCCTATTGCTTTAGGATATAATATCTTCCAAATGCTATGAATAAAATACATAGTGTCGTGGACAATCATTCGGCGTTCTATGTCAGTACGGGTGTCTTTAATAAGTTGCCAGATGTGTTTTGTACAGGTATTTAAGGTTGCCGTAGCCTCTTGAAAATTCTGTATGATATTGTTATACCTCTTATGAGATGACGGACAAATGTTGTTTATGACTTCAGGTTTAAAAGAAAAGCACCACCAGGAATTAAAATACTCCCTACTTGTAATTGTTAATTATTTGTGTATCAATTTGTTTATCTGTTTATCTCTTTATTCATTTATCTAGCTATCTATGTGTCCATCCATCTGTTTTTCTTGCTATCTATCTATCCACCGATGTGTAGACAACTGCAATCATGTTTTGACAATTGTTAAACATTTGTCAAAATATAACCGGTCTGTTTGAACTGGGAGTATCTGAACGATGACCAGCGTAACGTGTCACGTGTCACGTGTTCTTCTGCTGTGACCACTACCTGGGAATGAACAAAATATATAAAATCGTACAACTCCTTGGTCTGTGTCCGGTTAAGAATCTTCCTTAAAAAAGGTCCATCTCCCCAAAATGGTTAAAGAAGCTCCCAGAAGTAGGTGGCAGAAACAAGTATGGCGTATTCGTTTCGTGTATTAGATGTTCTAACACACACGCACCTATAATGGCTACCCAGTTAACTGGCCGTTAAGATAGATTTTTAGGCATGAGGACAACAGTCCGTTATACAACAAACGCAAAGTGCGTAGATGATAGAATCCCGTCAATTAATAAAAAAAAAAATATTTAGATAACATCAACAATAAAGTCTGGCCGCCATACAAAAACACAATCTGGGCGTGAGAACATTTTAGGAAAAGGGTATGCAATAAATTTCTGTTTAAAACTTAAAATAAATGCAGCATGCTTAAGAATGCTAGTGGACCATTTTACATAAATGGAGCATAAGTTTGTGAGTGGCATGAGAGGCTCAAGGAAGTCTGTGAGGAATAATAAAAGCTTTGGGGGAAGTAAAGACCTCACAATGCTAGAGGTGCATTTCCAAATAAAGAATGACATGTATAAAGACCGTCGTGTATCTATACATACAATACATGCACAGTTTGATGCCAGTGTTATAACTGTAGCATTCGCGAGAAATTGAAGATGCAGAAAGTTTGCGCGAATTTTGTCCCAATATTGCCCATGGAAAATCAAACTATTTGACGAAGATGAGCATTTATTTACCCTCACTACAGTTGAGTGTTTTTTTACGTTTGAATGTTTGGTTATTCCCTAAGCCCAAGGAAAACGCAAATGGCTGATATATTAGACGATTGAGAGCAGGAAAGGGGTTGTTTACACGATAAATAACAGGGACTTCCATGAGGCGTTCCATAAGTTGGAGAAACGGTAAAACAAGTTCATTGCAGCCGAAGGAGTTTACTTCGAAGGGAAGTAGAGGTTCATTTGTATACTATAAATAATAGTGCGCATGTAAAAGATGTATGGACACTTTTTGAAGGCAACTTATACATCCAAAATAAAAACCCTACACGCAGTCAAAAAGAAATTCAATATTTATTAGCTTTACATTCGTCGCTCTTACGTATTTTTCTTTACAGCTTGAGGAACTGTGTTCTATCACGCCTCGCAACATTTCTATTGCATACGTTTAGTGAATTACCAACTACCCCAAAACAGTCCGACCTTTTTCATCGCAAGCAATACAGGTATATTTACATGGAAAAAGTGTTCTATTTTTTGAGTCGATACCTTGACTCTTATTTCGTAGTCGTTGTTCACCAAGTTCAAAGCCACATTATTGAACGCAGAAATTCCTCAACACAAATTTTCGTACACACTAGTAAGTATACCATAAGTTGTCTTTATAGTTATCGGGAAAAGTATATATATATATATATATATATATATATATATATATATATATATATAGTAATAAATAAAATATATATGGCGATTAAGCTACACTGAATATTCTGCGTTTAATCCACTGTAGCATTCGCCAGGCTTATGCGCGAATTCTGTATTTGTTTCTTGTTTTTATATATGTTGAGGATTTTTAGTTAGCCAATCAGATTTCTAGTATCCACCGCGCCCCTTGCTATCAGCCAATGGTCATGCATTTTATCGAACGAAGGATCTGTTTTAGGACTATGTTAGTGGTTTAAGGTAGACGTTTTCCTTTTTTTTTCTTTTATATATATATATATATATAAATATACATATGTGTACACACATAAATGCACATATACATACACATATATATACATATATGTGTGATCGTTTATGTATATTAATGTTTATTTAATTTATTTATTTTTGTTGTTTTCTATTGTTATTGTTAGTTTTAAAGCTATTTTGTATTGCTATCCTAGAGTAAGTTTTATTTTGTGAACACAGTTGTTTGCTATTTCTCGTCTACAGTTTAATAGATTTTGGGGTTCTTTAAGGTACAGGATAGCAAATTTTTCATGGAGGCATAATTTACATAAATGTCTGCACGTGATAGTTTGTCTTATTATTTTCCATCCGACTACCGGCGAATGTCCGCTTTCTTTGAGTTCCCACTATTTATTCGCAAGTGTTGTTTAATATGGTGATAGGAAGGGGTGCGGTGGATACTAGAAAGCTGATTGGCTAACTAAAAGTCCTCAACATATATAAAAACCACAAACAACCACAGAATTCGCGCATAAGCCTGACGAATCCTATAGTGGATGAAACGCAGAATCTTCAGTGTGGCCTAATCGCCATATATATTTTATAAATTACTAACTAGCGCTACCTACGTATTGAGCACTTTGGAAGTAAATACTTAAAGTTTACGCATAAATCTATACTTTCGTATATTAATTTTATGTGAGTAAATGAAGTAGTTATATATATATATATATATATATGTACATATATATGTACATATATGTATATATATGTATATATGTATATATATGTAGGTATATATGTATGTATCTATGTATATGTATATATATATGTATATATGTATATGTATATATGTATATGTATATTATATATATATGTATATATATATATATATTCGAGAACAATTAGACTTGGACTCTAAAGAGAAGAGTTCATTTAATGTATAAGTAAATTTATTAATACTTAAAAAGAAACAGTGCCCATTGTACTGTAAATATATAAGGTCAATAGGTATAGCTGTCCTAGAGCTATATTAATATTGAGTAAAACCATTCATAATTGTCAATTGAAAATCAACTTCAAAAGGAAAAACCAAGAAAATCTACTCGATTGCACGATCGTTTCAAAATTGATGGTAATTTTATTGAAATTGACAAAGCATTTATCATTTAAACATAGTTTGCTCATCAGAAAATATAGGGGAAGAGCAGTTAAAGACACCGATATAAACTAGCATTTTTATGGTAAGTAAGGCAGGTATTGCTAGAAATATTTAACAACAAAATGAAAGAACGAAATTATTGATTTTATATCGATTAATAGAAAAATCAAAATAAGAAATAAGGTTGAGAGAATTTTTTTTTAAATTTTCTCTTAATTCACAATTAAGAATCGTTTAATTAATATTTATAGATAAGTGATACCGTTTCCAGATCAATAAATTTACTTAACAACAAACTAGCAATCTATATATATATATATATATATATATATATATATATATATATATATATATATATATATATATATATAAGCGAAAATGTATGTATGTATGTGTGTATGTTTGCGTGTCTACTAAAAACTTTCGATAGACACGACGAAAATTCACAAACTCTGAAAAATATCGAAAAATTGGTGAAAATCGTTAATTTTTTTCACCCCGAAATCGACAATTTTCGACAGCGGGGGTCAACAAAAACGGTCTTCTCGTAACGACGGACGGTTCTACGCATGCGCCATATGACGTCATTACCTGATTTACTTTAGATAGTTGAAAAACTGAACCAATTTCATGTACGTCGGGTTAAGTCAGTCGATTAGCGCGATGGTCTGTTATCTAAACGTTTTGGGTTCGAATCGTGGTGAAAGATGTCTTCTTGTTTTTCGATTTTTAAAATTTAGATATTGAACCAGTTTTATTTAAGATATTTTTCACGTAACGTTCGTTTTTCTGTTTTTTTCTTGTTTTACATCGCTTATCCACACCCGAGCACACACCCAAAAACACCCGGTTCTCCACCGATTTTTTAAATTTTAATATCGAAACAGGCTTATTTAAGCCATTTTCACGTGTTCGTTTTCTGTTTTCATCGTTCGTTTGCCTTACGTTAGCTTTTTTGTGTTTTTTCCGATTGTTTTGATTACCCCTTGCTTAATTAAAACGTTGTTTTCTTTTTTACTTCGCTTATAACAAAGAAACCTGGTCATTGTCGTCGTCGTAACGCTCGACAACTTCCGGTCGCGCACATTTCAATTTGGTTCTTACTTAAATAAATTCAAACATCTTTCACTAACTCATTCTGTCTGGACGATTTTATTTTCAAACTTCGCCTGAGGGTTCAGTTTCGATCCTACCCCTTCCCCGGGTTCTTTTTTATTTAACACCACACACACCTACAAACACCCGGGCAACGCCGGGTACCCCCGCTAGTTATATATAAAAAAAGAGGAAATTAGCAATCAGTGAACTGGAAATAAATTGATATTGTTCTCTGACAAGTAAAACTTGAAAAATCCCTGCTTTTTAAAATTACTCTTGTTCTAAATGATTGTATCCTAAAATGCCAGGGTAAACACCACTTTATCGGAGTAAAACACACTTGGAGTTATAG
>NC_136508.1:103087416-103097416 GCF_053919585.1 Euprymna scolopes
AAAAATATATTTTTCAACGTCAACAAATCTGCAACTATGACAAAGAACAGAGAGTACCCTGAAGACATTAAAAAGAAAGTAATCGATGCCTACCAGTTTGGAGAAGGTTATAAAATATTTCAAAACGTTTTTTATTCCACGGTCGACTATTATGTCCATTATCAAAAAATGGAAAGTAAAAGGGATTGTATCAAATCTTCCAAGATCAGATCGTCCAAGAAAAATTACGACACGTGAGGCTAGGAAAATTGTTAGACAAGTTTCAATAGACTCTAAATCTAACCTAATGGACGTGCAGAACGATTTGAAGAATGCTGGCTCAGATGTACACTTGTCAACTATTCGTAGGGCATTAAATCGTGCCGGATTGCATGGACGTATTGCCAGAAGGAAGCCCTTACTTTCCAAAGCTCATCAAAAGGCTCGATTAAATTTTGCAATAAAATTCCTAGAAATGCCTATTGATTACGGGAATAATATAATTTGGTCAGACGAAACGAAAGTGGAACTATTATGACGCAACCAGCAACGCTATGTTTGGCGAAAAGAAAATACTGCTTATAATGTGAAGAATACCGTTCCAACCGTTAACGATCGAGGTGGATCAATCATAGTTTAGGGCTGTTTCAGTATAAATGGAACTGGAAGATTAACCATAATCGATGGAAGAATGGATTCAGTAAAATATTAGTCCATACTGAAAGAAAATCTTGTTCCGTCTGCGAACCAGTTGGGGAATGGAAGGAGGTATACCTTTCAACAGGACAACGATCCTAAACACACTTCAAAGAGCACTAAGGAATGCTTAAAGAATAATAAGGTGAAAGTTCAAAATGGCCTTGCCAGTCTCCAGACCTAAATCCGATTGAGCACTTATGGCATGATTTAAAAATTGCGGTACATAAAAGAAAACCATTTAATTTGATTGAATTAAAACAGTACTGTCAAGAAGAGTGGTTTAAAATTCCAGTGGACAGATGTAGAAGTCTCGTTAGATGTTATAGGAAGCGTTTACTTGCAGTAATAAAGGTCAAAGGAGCTTAAACAAAGTATTAATGAAAGGGGGTCGAATACTTTTGCAACATCCATATTTTTATTTTTGTAAATAAATTTATTTATATTATCAAGCACAAATTACTTTTTATAATTTGCTGTTGAAAACTATACAGTTTATTCGAACCTAGTCGTTAAAGGTTTTAAAGATTATTGAAGTACCCATTCAAAGAAATAAGACAATTTTGGTAGGGGTCGAATACTTTTGCGCACAACTGTATATATATATATATATATATATATATATATATATATATATATATATATATATATAGTGGTCCACTTAATAGTTGCCATGAAAATGAAGTACAGAGAAAGAAGATTATTGTTTAAATTTCCAGTAATAATATAAAAGATGATGGATGTGCTCCCCATTGACATCTGTGCATTTCTGGGCAGATTTAACAACGTTTGCAGATGCAACCCGTAGCTCTTCTCTGGTGATTCTTCTGAAAGCGTTACTAATAGTATCCTTTATTGGTTTGGGTTGTGAGGATTATTTGCATAAACGTTTTGTTTCCAAGTCGCTAAAAGATAAAAAAAAAATAATTACAAGTGCGGGAGACGTGGTGGCCATAACCCTTTGCTTATTGTTCTCTCTTCCGTAAACATATCATGGACTCGTGTAAGTGATCTCTGAGACGTGTGGTATGTAGCGCCATCTCGTTGGGAACAAATGCCATTTTGTGTTGTGGCGTCAGTTGGTCGTAAGAGAAAGATTAGAGAAACGAGCTATTTTAAAGAGGGCCAGTCACCCTGTATTATTTATATTGTACATGTTGTTCATTTTTGATGTTCGTAAAAACTCTTTAATTTGGGCGGGGAGTATAATTCACCCCAGAAAAATAGCAATACATTAAAAATGCATTAAAAATAGCAAGAAGAGCCGATGTTGTCCGGAATTGAAGGAAATCGTCATTTTTTTATCAAAGCGATTGAGTGCCTGCTCTTCTAGGGAAAATACAGCGGTCTACTTGGAAGCAACCTCACATGTCTAACCCGCAGTGACTCAGCCCAATTACATTGTAGAATATGTTGCACTGTAGAGAACCTTCTGGTGACTTTATTAAATTATCTGGAAATATTAGCTTTACTTAAAGTTTGAAATGCAAAAGTAAAGTAAAATTCGAACGTGCCCTATTTTAAGCTGTTGATTTCATAAAATCAGTTTTATGTAATAACTTAAATTAAAGATAAACGCACATAACTTACTGTCACGGTTCAGTTTGGCTCTAAAAAGAAACGACCATTTCGATCGCGCCCCTATTCTATAGAGTGATCTGCAGGTTATTTTATAGTTTGGCTGTTTTTGCTTGTACGCTAATAGAAATTATCAAATGTAAACGTGATGTTAGATTGTATAACAGTATTGACTTTGACCCAAATCTGATTTACTTCCTTTAATCGGATTTTTTGCGATTATCGATTGTCAATACTTATCGGACGCATTCCAATACAAATTCTACTTAAGAATACTTCCAGACACACCAAGTATCTTCGTGTAAATTTTGTTAAATTTCTCCCGTGGCCGTTTCTGAGTCCATCGAGAACGAACTCTTATACATTATTTATACAGCAGAAATGATAATCTAGTTAAATACCTCAATCGGGACACAATTTTTATATGAATATATCAAGATATCTTTGTTCACACCGGATATAATTCCAATGCGGACATTTCCGTCAAATGATTGATACTGTGTTTATGAATATTTGCTTTCAAGGATGACAAGATCCTATTTCTCACATCGTCGTATCTCACGGAAGAGAGGTGTTTGCATTTTGTGATACGTAAGAAATATTTTTCCTCATTTTCTATACTAGATATAAGAAAGCCTTCAAGTTGAAGAATGCAGCGAGTAATGGCGCTTGGAAAAAAATAGGTTAGCTCAGCATGATTCCTAAGAAGGAAAGTGCATTCAAGCTTGAAATAAACAGCAATATTCTTATCCATTTTTGTGAAACATATTTTATTTCATCAGTTTTGCTAGGAATGCATTTATTTGATCCGAAATAAAAATAAATGTATTCTGCCGAACAAAAATAAAAAAAACTAAGTAACATGCATGTTTCTTGCTTTCTGTATTGTTATATACACAAACGGATATATATATATATATATATATATATATATATATATATATATATATATATATATATATAACTAATATCCAAAACTATATTAGCAATGTATAAAATGTATTTATAATTACATATAATAAATTTATATTAGTAATAAAAAAATAATGTATATATGTAAAAACATTTTTAACCTTTATATACCTAATTTTACCTATTTACTATGCCTCCCCACGGGACAGAGTTAGACACCAGGGTCGTTTTTTAACGTGGAGAAAAGGTACAAAAATAAAAATTGTCTCAGTCGTGAAGGATTTCTCCTCCACCGAAAGAGAACAAGAAATGGAAGTGCAGCATCTGAAGAACAGATACTACACTTTGATCTTGACCAAAATAAGAATGTAAATATACTAAATACTAATCATAGTGGGGGTGATAAGTAGTTAAATGGATTAATCCTTATCTTATAAATACAAGACTGATAAATAAAAAAAAAATGTATCCATTTTAAATGGATAGTACCAGTCAAGGATCCGTCACTTGACACTCAGCTCAACAGGTGAGGGGCCGAAGACCTGCCCAGCACCTTTTGGACTGAGGTACACCGCCTGGGTAATACCTAGGAGGTCCACCCTCCCAGGCCTTGCCACCGGGCTTTCCGATGGGGCAAGTTTATTGCTTGTTGCCTGAGGTGCCCCGACCGGGGAATGCCGACGGGGTTACTCAGGCAATTTTTAAAATTGCAGGAGTGCCCCTCCTTTAGGGGAGCCTGCTAGGTTACCACTTTCCGGCCTTGTGCCACATTTTGCTGAGTGGACAGCAAATAAATATAATCCATTTTAAATGTGAAAATTGATGAATCGCACAGGTAAGAAATTCATTTTTATAGTATGAAAATGTTAGTAATTGCAATTAAGAAAAGGAAATTGGATCAAATGTTTGAAACATGTCTTCTTCCTAAGATTAAGGTGGTGGTGTTTGATCAACACTGCTGGGGAGCCATGATGTAATATACTGATTAGTTTTTAAATCCCCGAAACAGTGTTTCATGGTAAACAACTAATGATCCCTTGAAAAATAAATTATTGGTGTTATAGTAAATTCGAGAGCGAGTTGATGCAGTGATTGCAGGTGATTAAATGACTTACTGACTAGATGGTTTTCTAACGAATGATAAAAAATATTTTTTGCATAGTTTTAAAGGTTAAAAACTACCAAGACTATATGTATATGTATATATATATATATATATATATATATATATATATATATATATATATATATATTTATATATATAAATATATATACTGCCTTTTGGACCCGGTGATGCCCGGGTCGACATGAAATTCCGTTTGGAACAAACCTGCTATGCTAAGAATATAAATAATTTTCATTATGATCGACGCCGATACCCCAACAACGATTAAAAAAAGAACAGATTAAAACATGTAAATGCAATCGTCCCTGCCCCCCAAATACATTGTACTTTTTCCACCAGATATTTCGGCAGAAAGGATACAAAGAGAATAAGCTATTTTCCAGATATTGAGCATTTTTGTTGCCCCCCCCGATAAATAAAATAAAAAATAAATTAATCAAAATAACTTTTGTTTAAAAAAAATGCAACGAGTGCCAGAGCAACCGAAAAAATAACTGTATAGGCAGACTCCAACCTGAAACGCGAATTTACGAACGAATCTGCTCAATGTAGAAATAATAATGTTAATAAAAAATTCATGAATATGTTGCTGGAATCCATATTAAATAAAGTAATCAACCACCTCAGCATAAATAACCTTAGCGACATGAAATATGCTTTCTGTTCTGCAAGATCTACAGCAGATGTGCTAACGGTTATATCTCATAGGATTAGTTAATCCCTCGACAAAGCGTCCTTTCTAGGGCAATTGCTCTTGACATAACCCAAGGCCTTCGATAAGGTATGACATAAAAGCCTACTTCACAAGATTTCCAGCTGCGGAATATCTGGAAATGCTTTCTCAGTTATTACATTGTATCTCTCTCATAGGCTCATAAGAGTAGTTGTTGATGGGCAGAAATCAGAGGCCCACAGTATTAATGCTGGAGGCCCTCAGGGGTCCATACTGGGCCCAACTCTCTTCCTGGTCTACATCAATGATCTCCCAAAACACATACTTGAATCATTCGTTGACATCTATGCTGATATCATGAACATATATGGCAACACATCAAAGGCCGTAAATGACAAAGTTCTCTCTGATTCTCTCTCCTCTGATGTTGAGTGCGTTGTACAGTCGGGGAAGATATGGCTGGTTACTTTTAAGGCATCTAAAACAAGCTCCTCTCTTTACATCATCAATGCTCTGGCCCCATCTGACATCAATTGAAAAGGATGGCACTCGTCCTGGGGGGGATCGATGTTTTAACAAGCTTCTGACATTTTCTCTTGATCTGAAATGGAACACGTACGTCAAATCTGTTGCCAAGGTCGCTGGAAAAATTGTAGGATCCTTCTAACGCTCCAGAAGATATCTCATTGCTGAATCAATTCTCTATCAATTTAAAAGCACAGCACGTCCAAGGATGGAGTACTGCTACTACATCTGGGCAGGAGCTGCTTAAAACAGCCTATCCTGCCTTAACAGAGTACAAAATAGACGTCGTGAATAAGTGGGGGATGCCCTTTTCCTTCCTTACAACCTCTCTCCAACAACAGAGACGTTGCGAGCCGGTTTGTGTTTTATCGTTATTTCCATGGGAAGTGCTCGTCTGAGCTCCAATCTCTGGCCCCTCCTCTCGCCAATCTTTCAGGAAAAACACACGTCGTGCTGAAACCACTGTCAATAACTTTTCCAACTATTTATCTGTGCCTAAATCAAAGCATAGATTCCATCAACAAAGCTTGTTTCTTAGAAGTCGACGCCTGTGGAACTCTCTCCCGTTTGACTGTTTCCCACCTGACTACAACTTGGATGTCTTCAAGTCCAGCATTAACAAATTCCTGACAAACCGCCCCTTATGGAAGACACTTTATCAAATCTCCAAGACTAACGATTACTACGATATTATCCCATTGATTATTGTACACCCAATAACACTTATCCCCGAGTGACTTCCAGACCTTGATAAGTAGTGACTACCATGTAAAAAAATAAGAAAATATTAACACGTTTGAAAAGTTTAAGAACAAAAATAATTCCTTTTATTGGCCTGTTTTTTTTTTTTTTTTTTTTTGTAACTGACCTTCGCTGGCTCTTTTTAAATAATTAAATGATTTTTAGGGGGGGCAATTCTCGTAACGCTCAAAAATTCTGTATAGTCGTTTCAAGAATTATAAAATCAAATAAATGAGATATTTTCGTTTATTCGTAAATGTTTTATTTATTTAAAATATTACAAAATATCTTTCTGCCTACACATTAGGAACTTATTGCGTTTACCAAATTATTTTATGTGCGGAAGAGTTTCTTTTTTGCATCTTTCGAACTTTGGAAACAACTCTACCCGTATCTAAAAATATCCATTTCGAAATAATATTTCCAAATAAATTAAATCAAATATATTATCAATATAATTGTTTTTTAAAGTTGATGAAATAATAATCTTAAAAAGATCACTTAAAACAACTCTTTCGATAGAAATTAAACTAACATTCAGCTATTTAATAAAATCGATTTTCCTAAATACAGAGTGTTTCAAAAGTCTTGAGAACATAACGATTTTTAATACCTCATAATGTTCCAAGACTTTTGAAACACCCTGTATAATATGCAATATTTATTAGAGTAGCCGAGGAAGTTCCCTGGTTTCTATTTGTGGTTTTATTGTTAAAAGGCGATGTGTCGTTATCTATATATTTTTTATTTATTATTATTCTTTTATTAACAGGTTGAAGGTAGATAATCCTGTAATAAATAAAAAATATATAAATAAATAAATAAAATAAAATAATCTCAATAAGAGACTATGATAAAAATATCAATATGCAATAATACACATTGATAAAAATTATAAGCAATAAAATTTTTCAAATAATAACGTACACACCAATAAAAAAGTAGATGAGTAGTCCCGAATTACACATGATATATGTGAATTCTTATGCACACGCACACACACACATACATACATACATACATATATATATATATATATATATATATATATCACTATGAACGCATTAGCATACCGAAAGCGAAAACTAGCATCATTCAATAAGCTCTAATATTTTAATCTATTAATTACCAACAAGAATAAATCAAAACACAAATCGATAATTGATCTAATCGAACTAGTATAAATAGCAGATCCATAACACTATTAAGAAGAAAAAGTGCCCCGATGACGATATTTGGGTTTCTCCCATATACATTAACGTACGTGCATATGTCCATCTGCGAATGTATGTGCTTATAGTAGCTATTACTCGTTTTCGTGTTATTTGTTTATGTATGTAGTCGTGCATAATGAATCAAAATAAACAAATAGACAATATTACCACCATTAAATAAGCGTTAATACAAATACAGACATATAAATTAAACATTCAACTTGTTAAAAGTAGAACAATTAAAAGCTAAAATTCAAAACAATAAACATATATAAGAAGAATTAAAATAAAAATAAATTAAAAGAAACGAACAAACAAATACATAAATAAAAAAAAAAAAACTCAACTAAAAGACATCAAATCTCAATCAACTGACCAGTTGACCCAATTTAGCTACATTTTCCCAATAGCTGAAACACCCCTAAATGACATGAAATTTGATCCTCACCATCGGCCTTCATCGGTAGATATAACAACTGTGCTAGTCCAGCCTCTATCCTCCCCGTCCTCCCTCATATCTTCACACTCCACCTCCGCATTACTATATTACCCCCTCCTTACTAATTCCTTTACCCTAATCAACCCCTTCTCTTAAAAGAAACCGATTCTTCAGAATAAACATGTTCTAATAAGAACTCACATTTCCTTTATCGCCATTCGTGGCAAATTCTCTCTCTTCAAAATCTGAAAAGGTGTTACAGCTTTTTCAGTTACTGTATCTTATTTTTTCTTGCCTGGTGGTATCTAATATGATTGAAACGGTCTGCACATCGTAACAAGGTATTACTGTATTTACATAAAACATATATATAACATGTTCTCTTACGATTGAATACTATCAACGACCCTTTTTGAAATTAAATTATTTTCAATTTTTGGATAGTTTCTCACTGAAAAACTATATATAAATATATATATATATATATATATATATATATATATATATATATATATATTCAAAAAAGAAAAGGTAGCCTTCGAAATGCCTTGGCATAAGGAGTCCCTTCTACAATCCTCCAACTAATCGATTGTATTCCCTTATTGAATAAATGAACCACTATATCCACCTATATAGTTGTTGTTGTTTTTTTTTTGTTTTTTTTTGTTACATTTTCACCCCAAACAAGGCACATTGCCACTTTGGTGTAGGGGGCTACTACAGGGTTACTATGCAGGGATTTCGGCAGCAAGATTTCGGCTCACGTTGCATTTGAACTTCTGCACGTCAGTACAGTTGGGGAAGCAGTGGCCTGGAATCGAATTTGCAAGTCTAGCGGTTCCGGGGGGAGAAACTACCGGAGTAGAAAAATATTTTGCCTTTAAGGATCTCTACAGTGTGGGGTGGGATTTAGCATCCTGTCGGGTTTGTCGAGGGTGTTCACGTCATAGGGGCACAAGTGCTTGCAGTTCTTTAGAGCATTCACCATTAAAATACTTGTAGAACAGGCAGAGGGATGTAAGGTTTCGTCGATGGGGCAGAGGCTGAAGCTTAGATGCCAGTTCAGTGCCTATCAGATTTGCGACTCTCTTTTGAACCTTGTCTAGGAGCGAGAGACTAGTAGCCGATGCACCAGCCCAAATATGACAGCAATACTCCATACATGGGCGAATGGTGGCCTTATAGAGGTACAGGATACTTTCGGGTGTCAGTAGTTTTCTAGCACGGTAGAGAGAGTCCACCTTCCTTGCAGCGGCCCTGGCAATGCCCTCGATGTAATTGTTCAAACTCATGTTTCCTGTGAACGTTAGGCCAAGGAGTTTGAAAGATGTATTCTCAGATAACGAGTCGTTGGCCATTGCTATAAGTAGTAGAGAAGGTTTCTTGTAATTGTACTGAATAAAACTAGTTTAGTCTTGGCGGCATTAAACGTGACCATCAATTTTTGTCCCCATTCCACTACAGATTGGAGGTCATACTCTAGTGTTTCTGCCATACTTTTAGATGTGTGTTCATTTGTTTTCATGTCGTGTCTGTTTATGAATGTTGTGTCATCAGTATATATACCCATCTCAGAGGCAATTTTGTCGGGGAGGTCATTTTGAATATCAGGAACAGTAGAGGTCTTAGGATTGACCCCTGGGGTACTCCCGCATTTATATCATATTGTTTAGATGTACGACCGATCAGGACAACCTGAATTTTTCCCTTATCTTATAAGGATTTAATTATGTTAAGTGTTCTATCAGTGATACGGTATGATCTAATTTTCCTTAGGAGACCCTCACGCCATACCCTGTCAAAAGCTTTATATATTTCTAGAGATACCGCTCTGCCCTCCCCCGCTTTGTCAAGTGAATGGTATATACGTTCAGAGATTACAGTTAGGATGTCTGCTGTTGAACGGGATTGTCTATATCCATATTGTTTGTCAGAAGTTTAGCATATGTAAGGTGATGGACTAGAGCATGGTAAATTAAGATCTCAAATATTTTGGCAAAATGTGGGAGGAGGCTAATGGGGTGATAATTTACTGGGTCAGTTCTTTCGCCAGAATTCTTGAATACTACTACCACAGAAGCATCTGTGACTTCATTTCTTGTTTTCGCATATATATA
>NC_136508.1:103102416-103147416 GCF_053919585.1 Euprymna scolopes
AGCAGCACATTCAGGCGTGAGCCACGGCTGGCTATACCCACAATTAACCATTCTGTCAGGTCTGATACTATAGAGGGCACATCCTTTTTAAATATGGAACGCAGAGGTAGATCTGATATAAATGTGGGGAAGCTTTCCCAGTCAACAATAAAGTCTCGATATACTGTACGATGGAGAGTTACATCTAGGGACTTATAACATTTAATTTTTATATTAACTGATACAACTGAGTGGTCGGAAGATCCAAGTGGAGACAGAACAGAAGCTGAACAGAGTTCAGGGAAAGGTGTGAGAAAGAGGTCTAGGAGACTTGCGTACTGGCCGTCAGTATCGGTAACACGGGTGGGTTCGTGAACAATCTGAGTGAGGTCATCAGTAATGGAGAAATCATGACAGAACCTCCCCTCATCATCGGTCATGTTTGAGTGAGTTAACCATTCAACATTGTGAACATTGAAGTCTCCACAGGCATGGATATTAGCTGAAGGATAAGCAGATAGCGCGTGGTCAATTTTCTCAGATATGTTTTTAAAAATAGTAACTCCTCCGATGTTGTGGTGGCGATAGAGAGCAAATATAAATGTAGTAGTTTTAGCTAGTACAACCCGGAAGCACATATAGGGTAAGTTAGAATCTTCTCTGGAGATGTCCCTGCCACATGAAAAGTCATATAGGCACATATTTCATGCTCATGGCGATCTTTGGGGTCAGATTTGGAAGTTTAATTAGAGTATCCTTTAATTACAAACTTATCAAGGAAAATGGTATTTCCAATGCCAGTTTCACTTAGAAATAATATGCCTGGTTTAGTCTCCTGTAATTGGGTTTCAACCTCTGGAACGTTAGAACATAGATCCCTGATGTTAGAGAAGGAGACCTGGTAGTGGGGATCTACATTATAAGTTGGAGATCCGGGTTTAATCGTAAGTTTTTATTGAGGCTTTTCATGATGGTGTTTTGGGATTTGTGGACAAGGTCGACAGACATGCTTGAAGCAGGGCAGAGAAAATAAGTGAGAAATAGAAATAATTACCAACTAATATGGCATCAATAGGCCCCAACAGAAGAATTCATTCACCAAATGGCAATACAACAGTCTCGGCACTTTGCACCTACTGATAGGACAGCCTCCTTAGTGGTTAATCCAGGGTTTGGGTCTCTGACTATCAGGCGGATAACGTCAGCCTAGATAAAACGTTTACCTCCAGCATCCTTGCTAGATACATGGCTATAAAGATAGAGAGAAACAGAACATTTCCAACATGCCTGGCGGATGATCTATTCGTAAGTGTTTAACTTCCATTCGTAAGTGTTTAACCACGTTTAGGTCACTTAGAATCCGACCTTTTTCAATTTTATGATGTCGAACTCAGGAATCTTCGAGGTATTTCTACTAGAACATATATTTATTACTGACGGTAGCATATCTTTTATACCGTTAGCGATGACATGTTTACGAGATGCTTTAAATAAATAAAAATGAATTAGTTAAAACAAATAACAAAAAATCCCCCCAAAACATTATAAATTGCTTAAAACTAGTTATAAGCATTCATCTTTGACGATTAATCCTGAAGCATTGGGATGTAGTCGAACTCATGACTAATAAATCAACGAGTTCCCACCAGAAGTGAAGAATGTTATTCGGAAGTTCGAAAGGATCAAAAATAAAATTAATAGACAAACAACGTCTATTTTATTTAATCAATTATGCTGCAGGGGGAAAAAATGCTGCCTAAATATGCATATGTATGTATGTGTATCTATTTTTATGTATATATGTGAAAATATACATACATACATATATATATATATATATATATATATATCTTATAACCGAACTTTTATCAAATGTTGTTTTGGGCGTGGTAGGCGTTTATTATCTTTTACTGTTAGATTCGCGGCAATAAAGTCCAACAAAAATTTATAGAAAGATAATAAGACGAGGCGTAATGAAAAAGAAACCGCTGTCTGATTGAAGATTGATACTGTGATCGAAATGACTCACGCTACTCATAACTCTAAATGACAAGTTCAAAGTTTCAAAAGTTCAATCAGTTTTTATAACATTTTTATCCCTCCTTTTTCCCTGTCGTTTCTTATCACTTTTATTTCACACTAGCAATGGGTGACCGGCGTTGCCCGGGTGTTTGCAGGTGTATGTTGAGCAAAAAAGAAAACTTTAACCCTTATTATGACCCCTTAATATTTATTGTTTGGGACTTAAATCAAGACATTAAGTTAAGTCCATGTAAAGTAACCTTTATTTAAAATGTCAATTGTTTAAACTCGAAATTGTCGGAGGAATTTGGTATAGTTTTGGTATAGTTCTCACAGGTAATATCGTTGAAATGTGGCCCCCTTAACAGCGAAATTTCTGGCCGAACCCTGATCACCTCAATTTTCCTAAATCTCCGTATCCTGTATATCAAATTTCAAGTCTGTAGACTAAAAATTGACAGAGTTATTTCGTAGGGAAATTTACACAGACACACACACAGACATACATATAGAGGATACAGGGATCAGTAATGACAATAAATGCAGATTCTGCCACACAGAATTGGAAAGTGTTGGTCATCTGATATCAAGTTGCAAAGTTCTTCTAGGGGACGGCTACTATACAGCGAGACATGATGGAGTATGCATGTACCTCCACTGGATCATCTGTAAAAAATTAAACATCCAGTGTAGCAGCAAGTCCTGGGAACATCAACCTGAAAAAACAGTTGGAAATGATTTATATACCATATATTACGACCATGTAATCCCTACAGCCACCTTCCTTGAAAATGCTGCTGTGAAACCTGACATAGTTATATGGAATAAGTCAGAGAGAGTTGCAACCTTGATTGAAGTGAGTGTTCCTAATGATGGCGGTCTTAACAGAGCTGAAAGAGAGGAACAGACCAAATACCAAGGTCTCATGTATGACATGAAAAGCAACTGGAACCTAAAGGTGATATCGATCATACCAGTTATCATAGGTGCCACAGGACTTATGAAGAAGAACCTGAAGTCCTATCTAACTAATATTCCTAGTGAACCAAGTGCAAAAGAGATTCAGACAATTGCACTTAAGGGAACAGCGAGGATACTAAAAAGAGCTCTCGGTTGGTTTCAATAAAAAAGCGGGGCAATATTGGCAGCTGGTTTGGCTGCCCGATACACAGCATTACAATCTTCAAAAGAAAGAAAAATTAAAAAAAATATATACACGTTCACTTTTATAGATATATAGATAAGAGAATCTCATCCTTTCCTTGCTTACTTTATATATGCATTGACGATGATACGTATAAATTTTAGAAAGCCGAACCATTACAAGATACATTTGCCTTACTTTAAAATGCTAGGTTTCTTTTTGTGTCTTTAGTGAAAAACCCACCACCCAATATGATTGCTTATAGGGAGACCTTGTTTTCCCAAACTATATGATGAAATTATTGTCCATCGTACTATTTATTAATTTTGTTTAATTTTCCTAAGGAAATCGATTTTTTATTTTTTATTTTAATTATAAATAATCAATCATCTTACTTAATATACATGTATATATATATATATATATATATATATATATATATATAGTTATTTATAAAATATATATGGTGATTAAGTTACACTGAATATTCCGCGGAATATTAAGTGTAGCTTAATCGCCATATATATTTTTGTAAATTACTAACTAGCTCTACCTACGTATTGAGCAATTTTAAGGTAATACGTAAGGTTTACGCATAAATTCATACTTTTGTATATTAATTTTATGTGAGTAAATGAAGTATATATATATATATATATATATATATATATAATTCGTAAAGTTTTGTTTTTTAAAAATGTCATTAATATATATACAAAAAGTCGATTACTTTTCTATTTAGTGATCATATAAATGACATTATCCAAGATGTGTATTGTATGTCGATTGTACCAAATATTTCTATATTAGTGGTCGTTTACAGCGTGATAATTGTTTTAAGTCTTCTATTGAAGACGTCTATTTAGGGACTACAATGTTGGATATATTTAATTTAATTGATTTGAGATTATTATTACCGACACAGATTTTTTTAGGAAACCGGTTTCGAATTATTCACCTGCGCACGAACTGTCGAAAAGTATTTAAACTGCGGAAAATTACGTCCATACCATATTTAAAAGGAAAATTAAATACGTAATGAAAACATATAATATGATATTTTCAGCTTCTTTTCCAAATTGTAGGATTTTAATCGTGTCAAAACGCAATTTATTTCTGTTTGACGGACCGATTGTTGCATTTTTTCTGATGAGTTTAAGGCATAATAGATACACATATTGATATCATCATAACGCTGTCAAGAATTGTAAATGTTAACTCAATTAAAGGAATTAATTATAAAATGGTCAACTTCATCAACTTTAAAATATAGTATTGTGGTCACATTGAGCGGCCTTAATACGGATTGATATATATTATAAGACAATATATTTCTACTGAAATATATATATATATATATATATATATATGTATATATATATATATAATTTTAGTCATTCAATTAATTTAAAAATTCATGACGTATAATCTTTGAATTTTGACAACACTGCTATCAAAGACATTTACTTCGCATTTTTCCATGCAATTTAGATGTGAATTTTTATATCCTTTTTATTAACCCCTCTTACTCTATGGCATTTAACTACCTAAAAAAAATAAATTGTGATATTCAATGTCTCACTGATTTTAGCAAATAGGGTGTAAACCATTATAACTATTTGCTAATATTTTCTCCTCTGAAGAGATGGTAGACATCGAAATCCTATAGGATAAGGAGTTATATTATTTAAAATGTATTCATTGTCTTACATAGAATAATATAAATATTTGGATTTGAAATTCAAACATTTCACGTAATTTTTAAATTCATTGAATGCCTAAAATTTTGTTTGTTTTTTCTAACTGATATATCGAGCAATTCTTATTAAGGTGGGATAGTACTTATAGAATATTTCTGCCAGTAACATCTGGTAAACTTATAATCACAGGTCTCCATACCAGTTGATTGTTAGATAATTTTATTCTGAAGTATATATATATATATATATATATATATATATATATATATAATTATATTTACTATAATAATTAAATACCTACACACACTAGTGTTTCATCTTTTCGTGAATCTTCAGTGCAGGGTGTCACGAATATTACCAGTCGAATGATTTGAACTCCGCATCACGAGACATCTCTGGCTCGATTAGCGAAGACCTAATCCATTCGGCTACCATTAACCGTTGAAATAACGTT
This sequence comes from Euprymna scolopes, assembly GCF_053919585.1. Classification (NCBI taxonomy): domain Eukaryota; kingdom Metazoa; phylum Mollusca; class Cephalopoda; order Sepiida; family Sepiolidae; genus Euprymna; species Euprymna scolopes. The sequence goes on from NC_136508.1 coordinate 103,107,716, forward strand.
TAATTTTAAACATCTTAATTTTAAATGTCCATTTACATCATATATATATATATATATATATATATATATATATATATATATATATAATATATATATATGTGTGTGTGTGTGTGTGTGTGTGTGTGTGTGTTTGAGTGTACAGAAACATTATACATATATATCCATCCAGTGCGGGCGTAGTCCAGTTTGTACTTACTACACGAATTTGTATTGTAAGTCAAATCTTGCCGGAAGCTGAATACTTGATGCTTCGACCGGGCTGTTTTCTCGTGACGCCATCACTAGATGGAGTGGCTTCCACGTCTTCAGAGAGTCCTATTTAGCCTCGAGAGAATGATAGACCGCGCCAGTTTTTCAACCTTGTATTTACTCCGCGGTACACGCAGCGCCTCGTTTTCTAAAATGGTTACCCATTTAGTACTGGATAGGCTCAGCGTTGCTTAACTAAGGTGATCTGTCGAGAACCGATGTATCAACATGTATATATATATATATGAATATATATATATGAATATATATATATGAATATATATATATATGAATATATATATATATATATATATATATATATATATATATTGCACATACTCAATTTGTTTTTCCATTTCGGTATTGTTGTAAGATGTCTTTAGTTATTTAAGACTAGAGAACCGAAACATGCTCATGAGTGTGTAGCAACACTTTACTGCTTGTGTAAAAACAAAATGAAAAAATATCATTACTCGATATTACACTGATTACTTTACTCCTGGAAAATATTAACCTCGAAGTGTATACATTAGACATATCGTTATGGCTTTGTATTAGCCACAAAGAATATAGAACAACGGCGTAAGTCTAGACATGTAGTAACAAAAGACAAAAAGAATGAAAAGAGTGTAACGTTCCATCGAGCACTTCTGGTAAATTCCGGAAGTACAGGCCTACTTGGGATTGGTAAACGTTCCGGGGTATATGGACGGTGGTTGCGTCTATTACAAAGTGGTTCCTCACAACATTCCCCACTCAAGTTAATTTCGCCGTATGTGGAATCAGTATTATTTTTTTTTTATTTTTAGGCAGACCAGGTCTGTACTTTTTCTCTTTCTGACGGAGCGTCTAGGTTGTAACATGACTCGTGGAGGCTCTATGTCAAAAACGTCATATACTGCCCCGATTGCCTCTACTCCTTCCTCTTGTTCAACTTGATCCTCGGATTGCGTGTAATTATTTGCTGTTTATGTTCGAATTTTGGGCCCTGAATGATATGTGACACAGCCGATTCTTTTTGAGATCCTGTCATGTTCTTAAAAGACAGCGTTGTTCTTGAAATGCTTAAAATAGACTTTATCGTCGAGGTTAAATTGTTTTCTTGGCATAGTAAAGGTTCTGTCTTGCATTGCTTGTTTTGGTAGAAGTTTATCAAAACATATTTCACTTTTCACCACAACATTATTTCAGCTAGGGATACGTCGTCTGGTATGTTAGGATTTTTCGTGATTCTATAAACCGGGAGAAGTATTTGGGAGCCCTTTTCGCTGGTGTGCGGTACGCCTTCTTTAACGGTTTTTTTAGCGTGTCGACGAAGCGTTCGGCCTGCCCGTTACTTCCGAGGTCAATTGGGTAGCGTTGTTCCTAACCAGACAATCCCCGACCCAAAGACGAGCAAACATCCGTAATAAAAAGTTCGTAGTTGTTGCTGTGGTCGCTTTTCTGCATCTCAGCATCTCTGGGCATTAGAATAAGTCCTCCACTGGTTATGTTTAATCAATGTGGATTCTGGACCACGGTTGTTCAACTTAAGGCCAGGGTTTACCCGTTATAAGGAGTGCCTTTGTAGGCAAAGAACAGCCTTTGCACGTATTCACCAAATTGGTAATGTCTTGGTCTATAGATGGCTAGTAGACGAAACTTCTCATGAGGGGTTTCATACGATTTGTCCCTGGATGATCCTTGTGAAAATCCTTGAGTATTTTTTTCTGCGGGATTTTAAGGATGGACACTCTTTCACTATGAAGCAGCACTTCGTCGCAAACAGAAAGTATGTCTGAAGCGGTATCCTCCTGTATTTCTTCTGATTAGTAGTTTGGATGAAACTATCATCACTGCCTCTGCCTAAATTTCTTGGAATATTACCAGCAGTTCGCTGATAATGTTATTAATCATGATTTTTAATTCACTATTCATACGTAGCGCCGGAATTACCGAGTCTTCGAGAGGGTCCCTGTGGCAGGGATTTTCTCGATAGACCGTACGCGTGTGCAAGCTGTTAAGAGGAGAGAAATTCTAGTGTTAAATCGTAATTTAGACAAAATCGTTTCCCATCTTAATAGCCGGTTCTCCCTTAAATGTGGGAAGTCACTTTTTTATTCAAAAATGAATATTAAATGCTTATGATCGGTTTGCAGAAAAACTGTTTCCGTACAGGACATAATAGAATTTCGAAACCACGAACAGTATGCCTAATTCTTCTTTTTCGATCTGGACATATTTCTGTCCGCTGATGCGAAACCGATTGGCTATTTAGAGCCATCCAAAATCACATTTAACATGTATGTCCTGATGCCATACTAGCTCGCGTCGTTCGTAACTATTATATCCATATAAGTTAGGAACAATTTTGAGGATATGATTGTTTGTTATTTCTTGAAGTGATGTCTGACAATCCGATGTCCATTCCCATTGTTTATCTTTCTTAAGTAATTGGTTAAGTGGTGCGTGCATGGTGGTATAATTTGCTAAGCCTAAAGAGCTTTGTAGTTGTGTTATGCTTTTCGGTTCCGGCATCTTTAATAGCAATCGATGTCGCTCTCTCTGGATCTGGTTGTCTGTCATCTTTATCAATGCTATGTCCTATGTACCCAGTTTTCGTAAAAACAATTCACACTTGTCTTTTTTACCTATAACTCATAATATTCTATTCGACTGAATAATTGTTTAATATCGTTTGCGTGTTCCCCCTGCTTTTGCTCGATATAATGATGTCATCTGAATATGTTACATAGTGTTATTATTGAAGTTATCACTAGGGTTATCATAGAGGGGCACCAAATTGACGTTTGGTGTATAACATAAAAGGGGAGGACCATAATTGTATTTGTTGTCATGGAATGATTATTATTAGAATGAAAGGAGATTATGCGTGTCATAAAAGAATTCCATGTGCGTATGATCGTCTAGTTTCATATGCGGGAGTGTGTGTTCATATCTACTTGTTCATATGCTTTTGTGTGTGTGTGTCACATGCATTTTCTTCGACATACCTTACTTCATGTGTTATCGATGTTGATCCATCTGGAATTCATCTTCTCTTGGAGGGAGACTGGTACCTGTTAGACGAAGATTTATCACTCCAAAACGATGAATTGGTTTTATAGTTTTTTATTTACCTTCCAGACGTCGACACAGAATATGGAAGTGAATCTTTCTTGCTTTGAACACGTCAGCGTCCCCCACCCCCAGTGAAGGGGAGGGAACAGCTATTAAGCCGTCCGTCTTCTTCAAAGCCCAAATCCAGTCTCGCAGATCTAGCCAACCTAACCACGTCACTTATACGTAATCTGGTCAGCTGACCCTCGGTTCTGGTAAACGTGTCTACACTTCACGTTTACTCACCTCTCTCTCTCTCAATCCATTCTGTAACATTCCTCTCCCCCCCTTTTTATCAAAATGTATGGCGAAGCATACATTTTCTACTTCCCACATTTACTAAGAATGGGATATATATGCTCACCCCACTGGCAAAGAAAACTGTCATACCTTTAATCAATAATTAATAACATATACTTAGTAAAATAATATCAACAAATAATACCATGTGGCGCTAATCCTTGCGCCCTCGACGGTCAACAACTCCCTGTGACCCCATGGTCTCTTCATAATTTAAATCAATATTTCAGGAGTATCCTTTACTCCCGTCGACACTACGCGTGATCGATAAATTCTCGGCAATCAACCGAATAATAAAATCGAGGTCCATCTGCCTCTTCAAAACGGACTATCATCCTCCTTGGCTTTACAGATCAGCTTTTCTTCCCATAGGTCGCACTCAAAAAAAATTTCCCCATCCCAAGTCTTATCCTATTCATCATAAGCTTACTCTTAATACTAGTATTTTGTGGGAAACAAAAAACCTTTAACATTCCTTATGGTGGGCATCCTTCTATTTTCCTAAGTACTTGCATACATATTTCATTCATCTTCTCTTGAGCGATTCGTAACATAATGGCCACGTCAGCCATTGCACCCCCTCTGCCCCTTACGCCATGTCAGAGGGCATTTCATTTGCCCCCTGAAGTTGATTACAACTAGATCCGCTCACGCTGGACAGAATACATTCCGTTTACTGCTATGTCAGAAAAAACTTTTTTTTTCCAAAGTCGGTAAGCGCAACCTGCTTTGAAGACACATAGCTTCACGGAAAACATCGGATTTCCACACATGAAGTACTCGAAGTTGCTCCATGTTGATTCTACTCGAAATCAATAGAAATCACGATAAAAAAAAATTCGAATCACTTCTCGAGAATAATGAAATTAATAATTACCCATGTAATTCAACACCTCTCCAAAATTCTAACATGCTTGCCACAGAAATTAAATTCCATTCACGCCCCACTTTTTATTTAATTTCTTCATCTAGTTTATTTAACCCTATATTTATCTTTTTTTTTCTACCTTACTTATGTGGTCAAAACGTCACTCATGTCGAATAGAACATTTATTCTACATTTTGAAAATTAAAATTATACCGACTACAACTTTGACTCTCCCGAAACTTAAGAACTAGTTGATCCCTTATAAATAACCCATTAGTGCTTTTTTATCATTATGTATTACACTGTTTAAATCTTATTTATTTTTATTTTTCCCAATTTTATTATTATTATTATGATTATTAATTAATTAACAACACGTTCTTTCTTTTATTAATCATTCTTCCAATATACCCCAAAAGCAAAGATTCCACCTCCCCATTCTGCGAAAAAAATACATGTCAAAGAACAAGAAAATTCTGAACAATACCGTTTGACAACACATCAATTACATAAAAATAATAAATAAAAAAATACAAAAATATCCTATAAGCAGTCACAAAGTCCCATCTCACTAATAACAAAATTCCAAATAACAAAACACAGATTCTTGGAAACCCAAAATTGACCACGTCATCAACTCCTGAGGTCGGCTGCATAGTGCATCACTTTTACCATTCTAAAGAATTCAAAATTAAAGAAAAATCACAGTCGTTTACAAAACAATACATAGACATTAAAATAGATAGTCGTTTCTAAAATAAAATAAAACGATTCACTTATAAAGTCTCAGACAATCCTAACACATCGATGGAACTAAAATTGTCCACGTAAGAAAAAAATTCCTAAGAAAAAAAAATCATACAATTAGTGAAAAAGGAAAGAAAAACACATTTGCAGAACCTATCCATTGTTTTTCATCAAAAGTACATATTGTTTTTCATTAAAAGTTACACTTTGTTTCACAGTTTAAAAATGCAACAAAAATATTCATAACACATATTTGTGATTGACGTGTTTATCTTTTGGTAAGCTGAAAGGCTCATTCCTGACCCACACTGTTACTAAAGTCATATGTTCTATTGCTTTTTTTTCTTTCTGGTTTACTCACTGACAGTTAATTAAAAATTTACAATTTATTATCTGTATGTCTATCGTGATAGCTGTTTTTTTCAATTTCTTCTATTGTTTTTTCTACACAGAAACGTTCTTTTTTTCTTTTCTTTTTAACGTACCGTTCTACCCTTTATTCTTCTTATTAATTTATCATATAAATCTATCTATATATAATTTAAATGTGTCTGTTTTTTCTTCAGAACCATTTCTTTCTTTCTTTATAAGAGGTTCTTCATGTGTAAATGTGTATTTCTTTTCTTTTTTTTTCTTAATTATTTTTTCTAATTCGCCTAGCGTTTTAATGGACCCTACGTTGTATGTGTGTTGATTTGTATTTTTTTCTCCTGTTCTTTCTTTTTTTTTCTTTTTTTACCAGACAGTGTTGTATTGTTTTGTTTTTTTTAGTCTATTTTTTCTCTTGACACTAAATCTCCATGCTTCCACGTTGTATTTTCTTAAACACAGGTTCGATTATCGCATATAACAAATATGCGATAGCGGCGCGTCAATGTCGGCCACCATGGAATCAATGACCCGCTGTAATTGAAAAGGTGCTACTTTTACCTCGAACGCGTACCTTCCTATCTGTACAAACCCAGATAGGGATTAATACAGAGGACCTTAGCGCTTTTTTCGTTAAGACGAATTTGTAAATAAGCATCGGCCAGGTTGATCTTAGAACAAAAACTTGCTTCATTTAATTTTATGAACACTTCCCCGAGCTAGTTAATGGGTAGTGGAAGTCTTCTAACGACAAGTTGAGGCCGGTCAAGAAGTCGGTGCAAACATGGATTTCCCCAGATTTTTTTTCTTACATAGACTGCCGAGGCAGCCCACTCACTGTATTAAATTTTAGACAGAATACCATTGTTTGTCAATTTTTCCAATTCCTTGTTAAATGATGCGAAAGGGACGTAACATTTTTTTTAAAAATCTGTTGTATGCCAGGTGTAAGCTAAAAATCCGCGACCATTTTTGTACATCTCTCAAGGCCAGGATTTAATACGTCTGTGAATTCTTCCTTTAAGCTTAGGGATCTTAGTTAAGTTTTGTCTCAGAATACCTCGATACGTACAGATAATCGATAATCGAAGCCGTTATTTGAATTTATCTATCATCGGTGAAGCCGATTTTTGATGCCGTCGCTTAACAGAATTGATAGAACAACGGACCGTGAAAGTTCTGGTTTCAATTAAAGCTGAAACACTCCAGTGATATGAATATATTTTTTATTTTAGTTTTGAAATCTAAAGTTTTTAATATAAAAAAAATCGATAGAAAATCGACTCTATGATTATACCTATTTACTATGCCTCCCCACGGGACAGAGTTAGACACCAGGGTCGTTTTTTGTAACGTGGAGAAAAGGTACAAAAATAAAAATTGTCTCAGTCGTGAAGGATTTCTCCTCCACCGAAATGATTATATATACGAAATCTGCAAGCATTAATCAATAATATTTAGACGTACTTTATGGCCGAGTTAAACCGACCTTGCTACTATAATAAAACAGAATATATATATATATATATATATATATATATATATATATATATATATATATATATATATATATATATATATATATATATATATATATACTAGAAGTTCCGCCCAGCTATGCTCGAGCGTTACGTACTGTTCATAAGTTTATGTCATAGGTATATATATAAAAGTTCGAGTATGTAAAGTAATTCCTTTCTGTATAATAGTCTTCCTTAATTACCATAGAAAAAGACAAACAGAAAGACATTTTAACTTTTATAGATATACTAGCATTTCAGCCCGGCGTTGCCCGGGTGTTTATATGTGTATGCTGAGCCAAAAAACAAAACAACAACGTTGTAGTAGGAAGGCAGGCTCGAACCCGTACTGCAAAGGAGGAAAAGAACGGAAAAAAATCTGACGTCTATGCTGTTACGACAACCGCAAAACCGGAAGTGATATTTTTTTTAAAATTTAGACTAGACAATAGAAACGAGAGGATGACTTTATAAATATCGACGAAAAAAGCGACCCTCCTCCTGTGGAAAAGTGCCAACTTTAAGGTAAAGATAGCCAGTTTTTCGATATTTGGCGTCTTAAAGGTCGAACTTTAAAACGATACTGATCCTGAGAAAATCCGTCGCCTCTGTCGAAAGTGTTGAGCAGACATGTAAACATACATAATACACACATATATTTATATACTGGTAACGAAAAATTTTCGACCCAAACCGATGAAAAAGCTTGCCTTTATCTGAATACCCTTTATGTAAAATTTCAAATGTTTGGACCAGAAATCGTCTGAGAAATTTAGTAGAGACCGGAAAGGTAAATTTATTTAAATATGACCCCTATTATGACCACTTAACACTTATCGTGTTGAGCTAAAACTCAGTTATAAAGATCCATGTCCAAGAAACTTATATCTAAAATGTCAAGTTTTTAGACCGAAAATTGTCGAAGGAGTTTGTTAGAATTCTTAAAGGTCAAAGGAGTTTGGTAGAATTCTTAAAGGTCAATTTTTTCCTAAATCTCACTACCCTATATATCAAATTTTGAGTCTGTAGACTTAAAATTAACATAGTTATTGCGTAGGGAAATGTACACAGACAGACACAAACATACATGTTCACTTTTATAGATATATAGATAGATAGACTAATAGATTAAAGAAAAATATATACGTATACATAAATGTATATGGAAACAATTTTTTTTGTTTACTGATAAGATTTTACGCAAATATTATGCAAGGATAAATAATGTAGAATATCTGCATGAATATAATTACACGTAATATTGAACTCTAGATGATCATCCCATAAGAAAACCGAAAGAACTAGTAGGGAATTAATTAAAATGAACGTTTAACAGAATATGCAAAGTAGCTAGATATGTTGCTAGTCAATGCATTTCCACAACCCATATATAAGAAAATTGTATTTTCTTTTTAAATGATTAGAAAATATGTATATCAATACACACGAAAGGAAAACAGATTTATATATATATATATATATATATATATATATATATATATATGTATATATATATATATAATTTAAATGAAATTAGAATAATAGTCTAAAGAGCTAAGTGTATTTTAATGTAATAGTGAAATTACTAGTTTAATTAAAATACAGAAAATGCTCGTTGTAATTTAGATATATAATAAGCTCGATAGTTAAATGTCCTAGAGCTAATTCAATATTAAGTAACGTGATTTATAATTTAAAAATTAAAAAAAAATTTTTTTAATTTAAAAATCAAATTTTAATTAAATTAAAAATCAGTTTCATAAGAAGGAACAACAACAAAAATGAAAAATACTATAATGAAGCCCTTAAAAACTCTGGATATAATTCACAAATTAAATTCATAAATGAAAATGATAGAAACATAAACTGCATTAAAAATAAACCTATTAAGAGCGTAATAACATATAATATGGCAATGTCTTCCCGTATACGTAACCAGGAGACAAAAAAAGATAAAACCAAACTACAAATATTAGATAATAATATAAATAAACAACAAACTAAAACCCGCAAACGTAAGAATAGACACAAGGAGATCCTATGGTTCAACCCCCCGTATTCCAAAAACCTAGAAACAAACATAGCTAGAGAATTTTTTAAAATATTGGATAAGAACTTTAAAGCCCCCCATAGATATAATAAGATTTTCAATAAGAACACAATAAAAGTCGCTTACTCTACTATGCCTAACCTTCATCAGAAAATAATTAGCTCTTATAATAATAAAATTAATAAACTACAAAATACAACTATACAAAATACATCGGACTGTAACTGTAGAAGAAAAAATAAATGTCCCCTACAAGGCTCATGTAAAATTAAACATGCTATCTATAGCTGCACAGTATCAAAAAATCCAAATATACAAGAACCTATCAACAGCCATAACTCAACTACCAGATTAAATAATAACACCAACTTAAATCAATCTACCGATCAATTACTAACCAACCCACCACATTATAATCCAACAATAGACCTAACGGAAAATAATCATAATAATCAAGAGGTAATATATATTGGTTCCACATCTGGCCCAATAAAACATAGAATTTCAACGCACAAACATTCTTTTAAAAATAACTCTCTATCAAACCAAACTACTCTATCCAACTATATTTGGCAACTAAAAAATAGCAATATTTCTTTCAACTTAAAATGGCAAATAATTGAGACTTGCAAATCATATACACCAGGAGATAAATTTTGTACATTATGTACAAAAGAAACCCTAAAAATTTTAAAATATGAAGATATAAAAAGCACAACCAAACTAGTAAATTCAAGACATGAGCTTCTATCATGTAATCATAAACGTTGGTTTAAATTTAATAAATATAAACCACCTTAAATCATTAAAAATTACTCATTAGTAAAATTAGATTATTTATTATTTTATTTACGAGTCTAAGGGCGGTAATTGGTCTAACTTAATTTATTAAAAAAAAAGTAAAGCCAATAACACATGACAATTATCTCCCCTTAAAAACTTGCAAAATAAATATTCTCTCTATAGATATTAACTGCAGCGTCTTTAAATCAAAATACGCTAACGGAAACAATTTACTGCACGAGCGTCGCCCTTTTAAAATTCATCATTCAGTAAAATAAAAAGCTATAGCAAACATCTAAATGACTACTTTAAATACAGTTCCTGATTTCAAAAAAAGAAAAACTAAAAGGTAACTATATCTATATATTTTTAAATCAAATTAATTATGTAAATTCAAAAAAATATATATTTTTTCTACTCATTTCTATCTCTAACCTATACTAATTTTCTTATAAATTTTAAATCCAAACCTTTTACTTCAATTTTTCAGATTCATCTGCCTTACTTTTAATGCTAGGTTTATTTTTGGTGTCTTTTCAATTCAATAGAAATCCTCCTAAATTTTCTGATGAGGAGACCGTGCTTACCAAAAAAACTATGTATAATTGTTCTACGTGACTTCATGTATACCACAAATAAAAAGCACGGATTTCCGAAACGATCGTACAGATAATTGACTTTGTTGTTGTTCCTTCTTATGAAACTGATTTTTAATTTAATTAAAATTTGATTTTCTATCCTGAAATAAGTTTTTTAAAAATTCATCAAAAATGTTATTTTAATTTTTTTATAATAAAAAATCAGATTTTCTCATTATTCAGACCTGTATTACAAAAACACAGTTGCAAAAATGAGTTGGGGTGTGAGGAGAAATGCAAACTGAAACAGATAATATTCATACATGTAATAAAACAAAAAGGGATTGCAAAAATGAGTTGTAGTGTTAGGGGAAATATAAATTTAAATCGAGACAAGGAGAGTTTTTAAATATAATGTTAAAAAGATAAGATATAAGTTAGAAAAGCATTTCATCCAAGGCATGAAAATTGTTAAAGAAAATGTTTTTACGATAGGCTTATATAAAAACACACATGGATCTAGTAAACATATTATACCAAAAGGTGGAAGCCATCCGTTCAGTGTTTTTTTAGACTATTAATTGCGAACGAACCAAGAGTTATATTTATATATATATAGATATACTATACCCATATATATATATATATATATATATATATATATTTATATATATATATATATGTATGTATATATATATACTATGCACACGTATATTTATATACTATACACATGTATATATATTATACACATATATACACGCATATATATTACACACACGTATACATATATTATACACACGCACATACATATTATGCACGCACACACACACACACACACACACACACACACATATATATATATATATATATATATATATATATATATATATATATATATTTCTACTTCGTGGAACGCCCCAACCATTTCGTTTACTTACTTGATTCTTTTGTTCATTTTTCTTTACTTGTTATTTTTTTTCTAATCGATTGCCGATTACCTTGAACTTTTCACTCAACAATACCGTTCAACTAATAATTCGATTCATACGCTACTTTCAATCATTATTCCAATGTTTTTTTTTTTTTTACGTTAGAGTTTTACCTAGGAAAATATAATTATTTTTGCTCCAAAATCGGACACTGATTTAATTACCTGACTTAAGATGTATCAACATCTACTTAATCAAGCCGCGATCTGCACCGAGAGCTGCGTCCATTACAAGAATGTGTTTAGATAGAAATTCTAATGTGAAAAACATTCGGATACAAATTAAAAGATTGGCGCGACGAACATAACATCAAAACACTAATAACGAAGTTAGATGTTACAATAAAAATTACTGTAACAATAAATTATTTAATGCTACAATAAAATATTATATGCTACAATGAAAAAGGTAATGTTTAAAATAACATTAAACGTCGCAACAAAAAGTAATATTATAATAAAATGTTACAATTAATTTAATGTTACAATAAAAAATTTAATGTTACAATAAAAAATTTTATGCTACAATAAAAAATAGATTAGCGAGAGAGAACCAGAGATTGGAGCTCAAACGAGCAATTTTTGTCCGTAGTATTTTATCTTCTGTCCTGAAGGAAAGATTTATAACTGGAAACCGTTAAATACGGACGTACGTCAAATTTATTCATGTATTGATATATAGATATAAAAATGGCCGAACCAAACAATCTTTATAAAAACTAAGCATTATAAACAAATAAAATGGCTATAAGAATTTAAAAATGTCAATGTAAACAAAATAAAATCCAATTAATAATTATAATTTAAATTTTAAATTTACATCCGAAATAAACAACAACGAAAATGCAATAATAACAGACCATTTCCCCACCCTCCCGATAGTCCAGGTCCTGGATATGACCTTAAACTATATTCAGTTGTGAGGCCCCAGCTTGTGGGCTTTTGGGAGTGTGGAGTCACTCTCTAATTGCATTGCTCCCAGGTCCACTCTGACCCGGAGTGGTAGTACTTGTTAAGGCTTCAACTATGGGTTAAATAGAAATCGACTTGAAAACAACAAATATATTCTATTAAAAAAATGTTTCTTCAATCTATGGATTCGGCATTAAATAACGTGAAAAGGGTTGATATGCCGTAAATCAAAAACAACCAACCAATCTATAGTCAAGACCTTGCTCGCTGTGAATTTTGGCAATCCCTAACCTCAAGGAAAACCTTAGAGAGTGTTATTATGAGACACTTGAGGAGATGAAAGAGGCCGTGGCGATGGCCATTGGCACTCTGAAACAAGAGTACTTTCAGAAGTCGTTAGAACGGTACACCAAGTGCATTAAAGCTGGCGTAGAGTACTCCGAACTGGACTCAAGTTTTATGCGTGTACTATCAATAAAAGTGCCTATAAAAAACGTCTCGAAACTTATTGATTTAGCCTTCTATTATCTGTGCTTGATATCTTTCATATGTGCATTAATAATAAACGAAAGGAACACGGGACTTTTAGGAAAACACGCTTATTCACATAGATTACAGGCAAAGCGAGTTGAGAAATAACACTTTTCAACGATAGGGCGTTTGCACACGACCTGCTTGGCCGATTGCATATCTCTGACTGCCGAGCACCGTTACTCGGTACACAAACGGACGTCACCAGAGGAAGTGACGTCATGAGATAGCCCATTAATCCCATGGAGGGGCGGTTCCAACAAGTATAATGTGCCCTCTCAATCTTTACAATAATTACATGATGAAAAAAAAATTCAGAATACCTTTTTAAGAGGTTATCGAATTCTAACGAGAATACAATAATCTTCTGGACAAACATTTGTATAATTATCAATTTCAAATAGGTGGACTATAAAATCTTAGTATATATATATATATATATATATATATATATATATATATATATATATATATATATATATGTGTGTGTGGGGGGGGGGTGTAAAAATGATCTTGAAACGGAGATATTTTATAAGAAGAATTACTGCGTCTACGTACGTTCTAGTCGAAACCATATTCAGACATTTGTATTTTTATTTTGCTCCCAAACGTACATTAGAATATAGTAAAGAAATAATTCAGACAAAAAATAAAAACATGCGATAAAAAGGGATTGTTCTTTTATATATGGACTATTAATAAATATGCAAAAAAATCTGGAAAACTTATTGAAGGAACCTCATCATTTTTACGTTCAATAAGCAAACATAATTGCAAGTCAAACCTGAACCTGACAAACCAAAACACTTTTCATTCAAACTTACTTAATTGTGACAAATTAGAGAAAATTTAACTAGAATTCTAACCTAATACGATCAATAAAATCTAATATATAAATATATATAAAATATGTTTGTGTGTCTGTTTCTATATTTTTAAACTCGAGGAAATTAAGATTTAAGGGGTCAAAAAGAGGTCAAAAATGAAAAGCTAATCGGTACACATTTACCTTAGTTTATTGTTTTTGCTTTTTTTTTCATTTGAATCGGTTTATATGGGTGACATATTGGAACACTGGTAATGTCATCAGCTTTAATTCTACGGTTTGACTTTCAGTTTCGATACCAGCTGATGGTACCCAAATACTTTTTTTACATTTTAAATCGGATCTCTATAATAATATATACGAAATCAAATATGATATTCAATATTTAAGCGTATTTTAAAATCGGGCAAAGCACCTACTGCGCTAGTCTCAATAAAATTTATATCTGAAAAAAAAAAGATCCTTTAAATTCCAATAGGAATGAAGAGTGACCGATTAAACCATTTCCATTAAACATGGCCATTACAGAATGATAAAAGATTAATAAATATTTATTAGTGACAGACCAAAATTTAAAATAAAAATTCACGTTACAAATACATAATATTAAAATTATAAGTTAGAAAACCACACTAATGTCTTTGTAATTAAATGTTAAGTTTACAGACAATGCATCGCTTACTGTAACGTGGCATACCAACTAAATTGCAATTAGACTTTAATTCATGCAGCTGTAAAATATCCAATAGAAACTTAATTAGTTTTCATCCTTCAAAATAGAAAAAAATTGGGCCAGGATAACAGTGTAGTCTCTTAATTTTTTATTTATTTATTGCGGACTATCATCCCTATTTTTTTCTTAGTTATTTCATGACGTTTCGGCCAACTGTGCCTCTGACCTTCGTCAGGTTGTAACCGCGACGGATAGGAGTTCTGCATCTCCTGACTGCATTCACTGCAATTACTGCCTTCCGTAGTTGTTGCCGTTTCACCACGTTTTGGCCAAGTAGGGATCTTGCCGGCTTTGGGTTGGATTGAAACCGATATCCTCACACAATTATCACCTGGAACCGTAAGGATTCAACGCCTCTATCAACTGCGCCACGGGCTAGATGACAACAACTACGGAAGGGTGTAATTACAGTGAATGCAGTTAGGAGATTCAGAGTTCCTATCCGTCGCGGTTACCCCCTGACGAAGGCCAGAAGAATAGTTGGCCGAAACGTCGTGAAAAAACTAAGAAAAATAGATGAATAATACTCATCTCAATTCCAATTAAAATAAAATAAAATAATATAACGTGTAGTTTCTGTTTTGATGTTAAACTTATGTTAAATTGTTTTTCGTCAAACTAAACAAATTTTCGTATACTAAGGTAAGTTTTGTGTGTGCCTTCTGCCAGAATGCTGCATTTGGGGGAGCGGCGTTTGTCTCCACATTAAAAATGACTTTGTCTCACATATTGCTTTTACTGGGAGGCAATTAGATACCAATAGAAACAGAAGGTTGTTAACATTAATTTCGGAACGAAAAAAAAAAACAATTTATAGGAAAATATCGAAACATCGTTCCAAGATATGACCTTAAATTATATCCGGCCCTGTCGGTGGGACATTAGAATACACCGACTTCGCCCCTGCAGAGGGTAAAAGTCCCTCAATGGGGGTCCTGGATATGACATTAAACTATATCCAGTGGTGAGGCGCCAGCTTGTGAGCTTTGGGGAGTGTGGAGCCACCCTTTAATTACCAGTGCTCCCACGTCCACTCTGACCCGGAGTGGTAGTACCTGTTAGAGTCCCAACTATGGGTTAAATAGAAACCGACGTGAAAACAACAAATATATTATATTCATTTTTTTTCTTCAACATATTTGGATTCGGCATTAAATAAACCGAAAGGGTTGATATGCCGTAAAACAAAAACAACCAATCAACTAAAATTATATCCGAGGCGAGGCCATAGCTTGCGGGCTTTAGGGAGTGTAGAGCCGCCCTTTAATTGCCATTGCTCCCAGATTCACTCTGACTCCGGAGTGGTAGTATCTGTTAGGGTAGCAACAATGAGATACATCGAAAATGACTTGAAAAAAATGTATTCTATTGAAAACTGTTTCTCCAAAGTCATTAGATTCGGCATTAAATAATCTTATGTTTGATATGCCGTGAAACAAAACAAAAAAAAACAAACATCATAACTAAGGTGTGTTGATAATTTAGGACAGATCCATAGGGTCATTTCCGAGAAAAAGTGGAATGGACAGACAGACTAATGAAATATAATATAGAAACTCAACTTTGAGAGAAACGCGACAGACACAGCAGCGTCTTAATACACGAGGTCGCATCTAAAGTGTGAGAGAAATTGAATAGACAGAGCAGAAAGGCAAAAAATATTAAAAGAAAAAAAAAATCTAACTTAATTAAATCAAGACGAACTTATAGAAAAACGCTTTTTAAATGAATAAGTAATTTGATTTACTCACGTGATTTCGAAATATGTGATGTCATTCTTATTAGAATTCTATCTAGAAAGAAAGCGAAGAATTACAGGAGAGACGACGTTACCATTGGTGGCATCCGAAGTAAAATAATTGTCAATTTAAAAATAACAAATTCAGGCTGTCAGTTTATCACTTAGCCCTATAAACTCTGATTATTGGTCCTCCGACAGAAAACGTGTGGATCTGTGAATCCATTCTTGTCCGTTAGTCCGTTCGTCCGTCCGTACATTTTACATGATATGAGTAAAAAAAGTAACAGACCGAGTTTTCAGAGAAAACTCCGGTTGTCCCCCTAGGGGTGGCTTTGGATTAAAATGGCTAAAATTGACGCTTTGTGCTTATGAAAAAAATGTGATTTTTATACAACTTTCTGAAAAAGTTTATACTAATTGATTCCTATATAATTTTGTTTGTTTATACTTCGCGATAATTCGTAAGTGTATCCAAGGGCTGATAAAAGCACTCCACTTTTGAGACTATTTCACCATATTTATCCAAAATTGTCTGTGTATGTCTATTTTCCACTATTTTTGCATGGTGCTGAACTCAAATTTAAATATGTTAAGGCCTTGGGAACATTTCGGGCTAAATGTAGGGGGTGGGCAAATGATGGACTTAGTCATTTCTTTTTTTGCATGGTGTATAACTCAAATTTACATATGTTAAGGCCTAAAACTGCACTGTTCATTTTCACCAGGATTTAACGTCCCCTGGGGACTTTTGCGGTTAAAATGGGGACAAATGCTTAATTTAGTCATTTTTTAATGCCTCGTTAATTGCGCACTCACGGGGAAGCATGCATGCTTCACTTGTTTACACAGCGAATCATTTCGATGGGGTCTATCGCAAGGACTTATAAACATTGGCTTCGGTGATGACCAAGCTGCTATCCCCATTGAAGTCCACCAACAATGGGTTTCGATGCTCCAAGTCGTTGCAAACAACTCTATCAGAGGCAAGTGTCGTAGATGGAAATAATATTCATGTTTTTTTTTAGATTCTCATGTAAGTAAATACAAGCGGATCAAGAAACTACTATTTAAGTAGACGTTTTATATCGTCGCCAGCAATTAAAAAGTGTTAGTGTTAGTGTTATCATCTCTAAATTTTCGCAGCAGCTGTAGGATAACTCAAGCGATGAAAATGCATTTAACAGGCCAATCAATATCTATGAAAAAGCCCTAAAAATAGTGGATACAAAAATATCGATATCAAATATAAGCAACAAAACTCCAATAACAATAATAAAATTAAAAATAGAAGAAAAAGAACTATAATTTGGTATACGGCCCCATACAAGCAAATGTTAAAAACAAAATCTGGCAAGAAATTTCTAGGTCTTATCGAAAAACACTTTCCCGAAACCAACCCCTTGCACGAAATTTTCAGTCAAAATACCTGAACGTTATCCTACAGCTGCTGCGAAATACAGAGATCAAAATTAAAGCACATAATAACAAAATATTAAATAAAAACAATGTAAACAACAACAAAATAAACAATAACAAAGTAGACACCGTGACAAAATTAAAACATACACGAGTAGAAATAATAATAATAATAATAATAATAACCATAATAATAATAATAATAAACCAACCCCAGACAAGAACAACGATACTAGAAATAAAAATACTAATACCGAACAAGATAAATGCAACTGTAGACACCGCACATTTTGCCCACTTCAAAATAAATGTCTAACCAAAAGCGTAGTTTACCAGGCCACAATATTTGCGAAAAGAAACCCGAATACCAGGAAATATTACGTGGGTATTACTTCCTTAGATTTAAAAACTCTATATTATGACCACAAAAGTACATTCAACAATAAAAACACCGTATGGAAACAACGCTAGCAAATAAATAATTGGAACTCAAGGAAAGCTGACATTCGCCGGTAGTCGAATAGAAAATAATAAGACAACCTACCACGTGTAGAGAGCTAGACGAGCCATGTAGATAATGACTTCATGAAAAATGTCCTATCCTGTACTCTAAAGAACCCCACCATCTATTAAAATGTAGAAGAGAAATAGCGAACAACTGTGTTCACAAGGTAAAATTTACTCTAGGATAGCGATACAAAATAGTTTTAAAACTAACAAAATCAATAGAAAACAAACAAATTAATAAATTAAATAAACATGAATATACATAAACGATCACACATATATGTATGTATATATATATATATATATATATATGTGTATATATATATTATGTACATATATTTATTTATGTATAAACTAATATATAAAACCCTAACCTAGATTTAAAAACAGGTGAAGAAACTAGATATCCTGGCTAAATAGAGCACACACAAAGGAACAGGTCAACCAGAGTTCAAATATGCCTTTGTCCGATAAGTGCATGTTCATTGGCTGATAGGAAGAGCCCGATGGATACTAAAAAACTGATTGGCTAACAAAAATCTCAATAGAAGTTGCGCATATAAACACGACAGACAACTATTTAATTCGCGCCTAAGCCTGAAGAGTCCTAGAGTGGATGAAACGCGGAATATTTCGTGTAGCTTAATCGCTATATATTTTTTAACTTACCAACTAGCTTTACCTCCGTATTGAGCAGTTTTGAAGTAAATACATTAAGTTTACGCATAAATTTATACTTTCATATATTAATTTCATGTGAGTAAATGAAACAGTTATATATATATATATATATATATATATATATATATATATATATATGTATATTAAGTAATGTGATTTACAATTTAAAAATTAAAAAAAAAATTTTAATTTAAAAATCAAATTTTAATTAAATTAAATATCAGTTTCATAAGAAGGAACAACAACAAAATCAATTTGATTTTGTTGATTTTGTTGTTGTTCCTTCTTATGAAACTGATTTTTAATTTAATTAAAATTTGATTTTTAAATTAAACATTTTTTTTTTAATTTTTAAATTGTAAATCACATTACTTAATATTGAATTAGCTCTAGGACATTTAACTATCGAGCTTATTATATATCTTAATTACAACGAGCACTTTCTATTTCCTGTATTTTAATTAAACTAGTAATTTCACTGTTACATTAAAATACACTTAGCTCTTTAGACTATTATTCTAATCTCCTTTAAATTATATATATGTATATATATATATATATATAAGGAGATTAGAAAAATAGTCTAAAGAGCTGAGTGTATTTTAATGTAACAGTGAAATTACTAGTTTAATTAAAATACATGACAGAGAAAGTGCTCGTTGTAATTTAGATATATAATAAGCTCGATAGTTAAATGTCCTAGAGCTAATTCAATATTAAGTAATGTGATTGATAATTTAAAATTTAAAAATCCAATTATAATCAAATTAAAAATCCGTTTCATAAGAAGGAACAACAACAAAATCAATTATCTGTACGATCGTTTCGGAAAACAATACTTTTTATTGTGGTATACATCAAGTTACGTACAATAATTACATATAGTTTTTTTAATAAGTAAGGTCTCCTTGTCAGCAAATTTTGAAGGGTTTTTATTGAATTTAAAAAAACACCATAAATAAACCTAGCATTAAAAGTAAGGCAGATGAATCTTATATTTTTTCGCTTTTTGAAATCAGGAACTATGGTTAAAATACGCATTTAGATGTTTGCTATAGCTTTTTATCTTATTCCATAATATATGAGGCAAAACGTGCGCGAGAGTTTTTGTATATCCAGGAAAGGCTTTTTTCGCCGGGGTTCCAGGTGGGGTCGGTTTCTATCGCTTAGAACTTCTTATATATCATGATGTGTACAATTTGCGAAGGCGCGTCGTGGCTAGATTCATTTATGTCGAGTTTAAAAAAGGGTTGCTATTTTATATTCTACATTATAGGCTTCTCACCTGTTGCTTGAGCTTTTTTTTTATATAGAAGCGAAACTGATGTGAACGACAATGAACGTTTGGTCAATGTCGGTTTTCACCGTCATATCAGACAATTGCTTTATTTGGACATCCCCTAATAAACGGGGGAGAGGCAAATGTGGGTAAAAAAAAACCTCAAAAGAACTATCCTGCAGTAAAATTATGTGGACTTTACCTCATTAAATTCGCACTTTAAATCTATCTCGCAGAAATTGTTAACTTCGGAATAGCGTAAGGTTTGACCTCAATTTGATCTCATTCACTTTTTAAACGTCATATTGCTTATGTCGCGGTAGCGTAGGTGTATGCTGTAAGCCTACTGGCCACATGGCTCAGGGTTTGCGCATACCTGCTACTCCCTTTTTTCTTTTACATCTAAATTTTTTTTTCCATTTTTAAAATCGCTGTTTTATAGTTTTATTTTTTTAACGTTTAACATCCTTTTTTATATTTAAACAGTTTTAAGTTTCCTTTATGTTCTTCTGTACCCCCCCAACACCTACAGCTACAAACACCCGAGCATCGCCGGGTAAACCCGCTAGTAATATGTAAATTCAACTTTGAGAAATTTCCAACGGACAAAGCAACTTCTTGTTATACAAAGTCGCATCTAAAGTATAGGCGGAACGCATCATTAGAGAAAGAGGCAAAACTATTAAAATAAAAATATATATCTAACCTAATTAAATCAAGACGAACATCTAGAAAAATGCTTTTTTAAATATATAAGTAATTTGATATACGCAGGTGATTTCAAAAGATGCTTAAAGATTAACTGCACGAACATTTTCTGGACATTTTTTTCCAGAGGAAACTACTTAAATGTTTAAATATATACTAGTGAATAATAGCACCTTCTAGACACACACACTTTTGATAATTGTATCTTTTTTTTTAGTAATGCTCATCTCAAACAATGTATATTGTCACTTGGACGTAAGAATCTTCTATTTGTGACTATATCTAAAGCGAACAATTTGGGGAATTGGAATGTTCTCATTATACTTAAAGCGATATGAATTAATACAGACAGGAAAGCTGTTCGAGAAAATGAAAAAAGTAATAATTGTGTAGAAAGTTATCAAACATCTTACGACTACTAAAGTGAAGAGTTGGGATTTGGTTGTGAGTCATGTTAGTAAAGACTATCTACTTGTGTTAGGACGATGAATCGGAATCAGAATCGGGAATCGGAAAAATCGGAGCTTTTTGGGGTATCGGAATCGGAAAAAAAATTTAGCCTATTTTCCGATGCAAAAACCGACTTCTTTCCATTATCATTTTTATTTGATTTTCGTTTAAAAACATC
Source organism: Euprymna scolopes (assembly GCF_053919585.1). NCBI lineage: Eukaryota > Metazoa > Mollusca > Cephalopoda > Sepiida > Sepiolidae > Euprymna > Euprymna scolopes. The sequence goes on from NC_136508.1 coordinate 103,129,229, forward strand.
TTTTTATTTTTTTTTATTACATTTTCACCCCAAACAAGGCAAATTGCCACTTTGGTGTAGGGGGCTACTATCAGGGGCAGCAGCTCCTGGGGTACTATGTAGGAATTTTGGCAGCAAGGTGTCGGATCACGTTACACTTGAACTTCTGCACGTCAGTACTGTTGGGGAAGCAGGGACCTGGAATGGAATTCCAGAGTCTAGCGGTTCTGGGGAAGAAACTATTGGAGTAAAAATATTTTTTACATCTAGGGATCTCTACAGTGTGGGGGTGGGATTTTGCAGCCTGTTGGGTTTGTCGAGGATGCTCACGTCGTTGGGGCACAAATGAGTGCAGTTCGTCAGAGCATTCACCACTAAAATACTTGTAGAAAAGGCAGAGGGATGCAACATTTCGTCGATGGGACAGAGGCTGAAGCTTAGATGCCAGTTCAGGGCCTATCAGGTTTGCGACTCTCTTTTGAACCTTGTCAAGGAGCGAGAGACTAGTAGCAGATGCACCAGCCCAGATGTGGCAGCAATACTCCATACATGGGCGAATGGTGGCCTTATAGAGGTACAGGATACTTTCGGGTGTTAGTAGTTTTCTAGCACGGTAGAGAGAGCCCACCTTTCTTGCAGCGGCCCTGGCAATGCCTTCAATGTAATTGTTCCAACTCGTGTTTCCTGTGAACGTAAGGCCAAGGAGTTTGAAAGATGGACTCTCAGATAAAGAGTCGTTGGCCATTGCTATGGGTGGTAGAGAAGGTTTCTTGTAATTATTGAATGAAACTAGTTTAGTCTTGGCAGCATTGAACGCGACCAACCACTTTTATCCCCATTCCACTACAGATTGGAGGTCTTCCTCTAGTGTTTCTGCCATTTCTTTAGAAATGTGTTCATTTGTCTTCCTGTCGTGCCTGCCATAGAGTGTAGTGTCATCAGCATATATACCCATCTCAGAGGCAATGTTGTCGGGGAGGTCATTTATGAATATCAGGAACAATAGAGGTTCAAGGATAGATCCCTGGGGCACTCCCGCATTTATATCATATTGTTTAGATGTGCGACCGTCGAGGACAACCTGGATTTTTCTCTTATCTAAGAAGGATTTAATTATGTTTAGTATTCTACCAGTGATACCGTATGATCTGATTTTACTGAGGAGACCCTCATGCCATACCCTGTCAAAAGCCTTAGACATATCTAGAGCTACCGCTCTGCCCTCCCCCGCTTAGTCCAGTGAATGGTATATACGTTCAGAGATCACAGTTAGGATGTCTGCTGTAGAACGGGCTTGTCTAAATCCATATTGTTTGTCAGTCAGTAGTTTAGCATCTGTAAGATGATAGACTAGAGCATGATTAATTATGGTCTCAAATATTTTGGCAAAAAGTGGGAGGAGGCTAATGGGGCGACAATTTGATGGGTTTGTCCTTTCGCCAGAATTCTTGAATACTGGTACAACAGAAGCAGTTTTCTAACAGCGCGGAAAGCAAGCTTCATTAAGGCATTTGTGGTAGAGTTTGGAGAGAACTGGAGCTACTTCGGCTGAGCACTTTTTTAATAGCACCGCTGGGATAAGATCGGGTCCACATGCTTTTGAGGTGTCAAGGTTTTTTATGATAGCATGCACCTGAGCAGGGGTGGTTTTCAGATCGTCTAGTGTAGCGTCTGTCCGCATAGGAAAGTCAGGTAAGGGGTGGTTGGAAGCGTCCAGTGTGGAGTTTGAGGCAAACCGACTGGCAAGCATGTTAGCCTTGTCGGTTGCTGAGGAGACAACCTCGTGATTGTTGGTTAGTGGGGGAATTGTTGATTGCCCATTATTTACTACACTGTTTTAGATTTTCCAGAAGTCTCGAGTTCCTAGTTTTTGTGCTTCAATGCGCTTTTTAGTGGTTTCCGTAAATTCTCTCTTAGCTGTCGCTATTTCTTTCTTAACGTTATTTCTAGCTTCTATATACGTCAGTCTGTCTGAACTGGATTTATGTCGGTTTAACCTACGGTATGCATGCTGCTTTTAAGCAATGGCAGTTGCACAAGTCGACGTAAATCATTGGGGAGAGTGGGGCTTACTATAAAATTTCCGCATAGGGAAAATGCGCTTCGATTGCAGTTTAGAATCATTCAGTGGTCTCGTTTGCACATTGTTCAGCAGGGAGAGAGAAAATATTTCTCCATGGAGCATCTCTAATTAGTTCCCTGATGGCTTCCCAGTCAGCCTTTTTATAATATCTCGATGTTTTGAGCACTGGCTCTTCAGTTTTGGTTCTAGAGTTTTGGGCGATTTCAACCATTATCACTGCATGATCAGCGTTCCCGAGTGGGCTGTGGGCCTTCGTTATGCAGTCATCGGGAACTGTGGTCAAAAACAGATCTAGAAGTGATGCGTGTTGTTCTTCCTGGTCAGGGAAACGGGTTGGAAACGTAACAATTTGTGATAGGGAGTGAGATATAGTGAAGCTATGGGTGGTGCTGCCCGCTGCATCTGTGTAAGTAGAGAATCCAAGCCAGTTTTTGTGGGTGACATTAAAGTCACCAAATACATGTATTTGTGCGCTAGTGTCGAGGGGCAGTGCCGTGTCTATGCTGTCAGATAATTTGTTTATTATGGAGCAGTCCTGAGTCGAGGGAGAGCGGTAGAGAAAATAATAGTAGCTAATATTGTGTTGCATGTTTAGTCTAAAGCACATAAAGGCTTGATCATCTGTTTCTAGGTTTGTTTCTCTAGTCAAGGGAAGGGTATTACGAATGTAAACTCCAAGTCCGTGCATATGTCTGTCAGAGTCCTTACGGAAGAGTGGGAGATATCCAGGCATGTTAAAGTGGTTAGAGGGAATGGAGGAGTGTAGGTTAGTCTCACTTAGTGCTAAGATATCCGGGGTATTTGTTAAGAGAAATGCTTCAACATCAGCTAAGTTAGTTCTAAGCCCACGGATGTTTGTGAATGAGAGCCTCAAGGGAGGAAGCAAGTTGAATTTGTTTGTCCCTAATCCTGGTTTAAGCTTATTTTTAGATTGTACTGTCGTCATATTTTTTTAAGAGTTTCGGTAAGGGGGAGCTAAACAAGAGGTTATGCAGAGCTTCTGACATGCATCACAAGTAGACCATCAGCTGACCGTTCTCCAATTAGGATTGTGGCCTCAGGAAAGCCCACAGGGGATGAGTGCAGGGTCCTTTTCCATGCGCGTCATGGCACTACAAACAACCCGATATTATTCAACTGTTGATGGAGCAGCTGTTCTAAGCGCTACCAAAGAGTTAGAGCACCTGTACTACCAGTCGGGAACAGCAGCCAGGAACTGTCAATCCGGTACCCTCAACACATTAGAAGAAGGTCAACCCAACCTAATCGCTCAGGGATATCTTATACTCAAGCACTCCCAAATGTTCAGTTTTAGGGGTGAGGCGTGCTGGGAATTGGGAAAAACGGCGTTCGTGTCCCTAGCCAGGAAACAAGATCTACCGCTGGGTGTTTCTGTCGAATCACTGAGATAGTGTCTTGCGCTTGACTAATAGGCAAAGAAGGAGTATGGAAGCCGGGCGATAGACAGAGCCTATCTACTCCTTAAGCAATTTAGGTTTGCAAACCGGTGAATTTGTTTGAGTCACCAGCTCTAGGAAGGTTGTCATCCAAGACCGAAGAGGCCTCTCTCCCCTTTTGTTTAGTTTCAGAGTTTTCCTTCTCCTAGACTGATGATCTGGGAAGACCTACTGGGTCCGTCAGCCCTGAGAGGGTTTTCTCCGCGCCTAGGTTCCACTGCCTGTATAAATAATGAAATAATAAATATTTGTTGGTTTAATCTTCCAGTAAAACTAAAATCTAAACATCCCCCCGTCACAGGTGTGTGTTTTTTACGTTTGAGAAAATATATGCATTTTTAGTATTTGTTTTTGTTTTGCTTTTTACAGAAATCGGAACAAAATAACATTTATATGGTTAAATATTTAGAGATTTATAAAGAATCGAAATCTGAATCCGTAATTGTCTCGGACTCATGAATGTAGTACAGAATCGGTGATTGTATCGGAATCGGCAAAATATATATGGTAGAGTTCTCAAAGGTCAAATCGTTGAACGTTGCTCCCTTAACAGCCGATATTTTTTTGCCGAGAACGGATTACAAATATTTTCCCACATCTCAGTACCCTATATATCAAATTTAGAGTCTGTGGACTGAAAATTGACAGATTTATTGCGTAGGGAAATGTATACAGACACACACACACAGACAGACATTTTTACTTTTATATATACTAGCATGGATACCCGCCGTTGCCCAGGCGTGAACATTTAATTCTGTTTGAACACAGCTCATGAATACATCGTTACCCCTACAATAATGTCGAAAATAAAAGAACGGCTTAAACATGGAAAAGAAGAAGTACGTACAAACCTCATCAAGCAGGACCCGTGGAAATTCCACGGTTTTTAACATCTTTTAAAACACATCAGTAAGAAGTTCCTTATTGTTATATTACAAAAAAATCAACGTATGGAAGCAAGTAGAGCAAAGAACTTTAGTTTAAACTTTCATTGAAGGTCAATGCGATCGTAACTGATACTGTTGATATTTTCAGGAAGTGCTGGTGATGATTGAGGCGGTGACAGGGACGTCGATCAGCTGCTTGGAGTGAGAATAGTGGTCAGTCAACAAGTTCTGGGGAATTAGACTGTGAATTTAAAAAAAAAACTGTGTGACATTGTTGACATCGATTTTGTGAAAGTTCTGATGACCCCAAGTTGTTTAATATTTCAGGACATCTTGGATTACATGTATAGGTAAGGAATAGGTATGGCTTTCCATATTAACAGAAAAATGCCATTGCATCTTGATACATCTGTTGAAGATTCCTAGGACTTCCTGTAAATGAAGATGGTAGAATAACTGGTACACCAGAATCGCCATCTTCATTCCTTGCTAAATGATCCATTAAGCCAGAATATTGAGCAGCTCTTGGTTGACTTTGATAGCTTTTAATGAAGTTAAATAAGCAACCGTCAACTTTTACATATGCAATAGACTTTTCTATTTATTTTGAATTTTATTCAATGAAGATTTGGAAATCCACAAATATTTTTTAAGTCGAATTATTGATATAGATTTCAATTAATGCATCACAACTTCCTGATAATATAAATAGAACACTTTGAATTTTCTGTACAAAAGATTTTTCCATAAAAACATTGTAATCTGTTATAATATTCAGATTCTTGTGTATTACATGCATATAAAAGCAGAAACGATACGAAGATAAGAAAGTATTCTCCGGATATTGATCACTTTTTGATCACTATATACGAGTTGAAGCGAACTTATTTAATGCTACGTCAGTCTAGAAAGATTTCTCATTACGGTCCGTTGCAAGGAAAACAAGATGAAAATAATACAGTTTTAAAACTACAAATTTAACTGAAATAATCGGGTTTGTATTACTGTACACATATATTCGAAAAAGTTGTAAAAAAAGAAATATATAACAAATAAATGTTATCAAAGGCAAGATAAATTATTTTCTACCAAACTGGATATATGTTTCGTGTTTTTATTCCATTTAACATGTTTATTCAGCTCAAAAAGCTTACAGTGTTTACCGATGTATTGAAAAATTCAAAATGGCGGCCGACTCTCTCTTTAACACGGTAAGTTTGGGAAAAGGTGTTATAAATAATAAACTAGACCAAATACTATTAAAAAACCACCGAATATATGTCAAGTTATGTCACGGTAACATATATTGAGCGAATTTCTAACAGTATTTTAAGGAGGAAAAGAGCTGGGAAACAACCTGACGTCTTTGCTTTTACGACCACCCCCAGACCGGAAGTGACTTATGTTTGAATTAAGGCTAGACATTCGAAAGGAGAGGATGACTTTCAAAAATATCGGTGAAAAAGTGACCCTTCTGTAAAAAGTACCCAGTTGAAGGTGAATATATTAGTTTTTAGCCAATAATACTGATCTTGGAAAAATCCTCGCCTCTATCAAAAGTTTTAGGCGAACATGCAAACATACATACATTACTTTATATATTGGAAACTAAAAATTTTCCACCCAAACCGATTAAAAGGTTTAGCCTATCTCTGAATATCCTTTAGTAAAATTTCAAATGTTTATGTAACGAAGCCGGGCGACACCGGATAACCTTACTTCCTAGGTTGAGGGTGAGTGGGATGGAGCTGGGCGAGAGGTCTCAGTCCCATCTCGTGAGAAACTGTCATCGGGTGGCAAGTAAATTATTTGGAGTTCAAAAGGGCCAGATTAAAGATAAGCCAGATGTCGGGTTGGCGAGGAAAACGCAAGGAGGTCTGGGAAGGGTCGACGAGTAAAGTCGACGATCCGAGTATAAATGATAACATGATTCACTTAAACCAACAAGGAGGTGATGAGAGAGAAAGAACACACCCCGAAAACAATTGAATTAGTCATTCTAATTTTAAGGGAACAAATTGGTTAAATGCCTAGACAGATAACTAATTCTCGGAATTGAATCGAGAGGGTGTCGGTTGGGAAGGAGAGAGAGAGAGAGAGAATTATGATTACCCGTCGAATAGAGAGATTGGGTCGACTACAGAAGGAAGGGGAGGATGACGTTTAATAAAACTACTGCGGAAATAGACGACAAGAGAGAATCGGGCAGTCTGTCGAACAGAGAAGTTGGGAAGCCACGCGTGCCGCCAGCCTCTTCTAATTGAGACGAAGAGAACTAACAAGACCGCCACTTAGAGTTTTTGTTTAAATACACTGTGGGGGTTGCATTCCAAGCCTGACGAAAGTATAAATGACGAGCCGAGCCTTAATGTATACCGAATCACTAAATGAACAGCCTTAAAATATCCTCATCGTTGTTGATTGTTTCCATTTATACTTGTGAAGACTGCCCTTCGATTTCAGCATAACCAAATTTGACTTTCCAGCCGTCGCAGACAGAGAGAGACGGCCACCGACGAGAAGACGATCACGACAGAAATCACCAAGAATTCCCGATTGGGCGTTACAACACTAGACGGCCGGATACCCACGTCCAATTCGGAGAGACTCAGTAGCAGAGGAAGAGAGACGGATGCTTGTGCTTGTGCGGGGTCCGAGGCTCGAAGGAGCGAAAATATAGCCAACCATCCTTAGGGTTAGTGCGCGTCGTTTTTCACCGTGCGCGCGCGACCCCTGCGAGGGAGAAAGGGTTATATTTAGACCGGAAATTCTCTGAGTAATTTGTTAGAGACCAACCTCGTCAATTTCTTTTTAAACTTTAAATTCCTATTATGACACCGTGACATTTATTATTTATGGCTCAAATCAAGTTATTAAGTTAAATCCATGTCCAAGGAACCTATATCTAAAATATTAAGTGTTTATACCCAAAATTGTCGGAGGGGTTTGGTAGAGTCCTCAAAGGTCAAATCGTTCAACTTTGCACCCTTAACAGCCAAAGAAAGATTTTCCCAAATCTCAGTACCCTGTATATAAAATTTCGAGTATGTCGATTAAAAATTGACAGAGTTATTGCGTAGAGAAATGTACAAGGAGCCTATATCTAAGATTTCACCCAGAATAGATCCAGAATTGTGGAAGGAGTTTTGTAGAGTTCTCAAAGGTCAAATTATTGAACTTTGACCCCTTAATCTCCAAAATTTCTGCCTGAAAATCAATCACATCCAGTTTCGCAAATCTCAGTACCCTGTATATCAAATTTCGAGTCTGTACGCTAACAATTTATAGAGTTATTGAGTAGGGAAATGTACACAGACACCCAGAGAGACAGACACTTTCACTTATATATATAGATATATATATATATATATATATATATATATATATATATATATATATATATATATATATATATATATATGATGAAAATAATGGAAATAGTATTCCCACAAAATAGAGAAAATAAAAAAGGAACAAACCGTATTATGTGTTCACCAACGTTTCGAAATAAAGACGAAACGTTGGTGAACACATAATACGGTTTGTTCCTTTTTTATTTTCTCTCTCTCTCTCTCTCTCTCTCTCTCTATATATATATATATATATATATATATAGAGAGAGAGAGAGAGAGAGAAAGAGAGAGAGAGTGAGAGAGACAGAGAGATAGTTAGATATATAGATTGGATGCAATAAATAGTAATGCTTTAAAATGTATTTAAAAAAAAGATTCATCCGCCGCCACCGTTCAACTCACGATTTATTTTGTCTCTTTCGACTACAGCGATACCATTAATAGATTCACGGAACTAGACGCTTACCCAATGCCTAATATCAATAAGCTGGGATATGAAAACATGTGTACTGCAAGACTAACAATTAAAACGTGAACTAATAACTACTACGTTATGCGTTCGATACCAGAAAAATTTCATTTTTTTTTAAATTTTCACACGTTCACAACGATTTTTCCGGGCTAGAAGCCAGATATACAATTTTGCACGGATTCAAATACCTTATATATGACGTTTCATGTCTATAAACAAAAGCTATTGGAGGAGTTTGGTAGGCAAAATTTGTTAAACAAAAACACATACGTATACATAAATATATATGGACAAAATTTTGTGTTTATTATAATTTTTAAAGTAAATATTATGCAATTATAAATCATGTAGAATATATGTATGTATATAATTACACGTAATAGTTAACTAAAGATGAGTATCGTATTAGAAAACCGGAGCAACTAATAGGGAATTAATTAAAATGAATGCTTAAAAGAATATGCAAATTAGTAAGATCTTCTGCTAGTGAATGCAATTCCACAATCTATATATAACAAAATTGTATTTTCTTTTAAAATAAATAGAGAAAGGGAGTTTAATACGAATATCAATGCACACGCTTAGAAATGACTTTATAGGAGTATATATATATATATATATATATATATATATATATATATATATATATATATATATAATCGCTATTAAAAATCAAGCGTTTAGGAAAAGTGTGGGTTTAAAGAGAAGAGATAATTGAAAATAAAGACAAAGAGAGAATTTAATATACGGGTTAGGGTTAAGGAAGGACAGAAAAACACACACACGTTTACTCTGTACCAAATATTGCACCGCAACTATCTCTGAACATGTTTGAAATGTAAATAACACAGTTCTGCAATTTCCAATATTTTCCACGCATTTTAATGTGTCCATAATTTTTCTTTTTTTTTTAGGTTTAGTTTCGTTGTTCGAAAATATATGTGTTATTGTATTAGAAACCGTTTCCGGAATAATAAGTACCGCGTACGTCCAGCATTTATAAAGATGTCGGAAACAGAGTAGGTAAGAGGTCCTAGTAATTTCCGCATAAGCTCAACTGCCCAAACCCCTTCACTCCAAATCCCTCTACCGGGGAGCCGCCGGTTTTAATAAGTGTGTGTCTCATCACGTATTCCAGGCAAGAGATGAAGACGTAATAGAGTACGTGCCATTAACACAATTTAAGTGCCATTCCCGAAACCTCGAATGACCGACAAGAAGAAGAGTGAAAAACTGACTCGATAAACGTCAGTTTCAGCAAAATGAAGAATCCGTGAATAACGACGAGTCTCTTTGGCGCCCAATGTCGTCAAGGCTGATTTTTGTTAACTTTTCTCTAGAGCAAATTCACAATGCATTATAATATATTTTCACAGACGCACAAAACAAAAGACTCACACACTATGTTTTTTTTGTGTGTGTATGTCTATCTGTACTACTTAACCAGAATATGCATTACATCAAATAGATTATATGAACGCAACTATCTTAATAACTAGTAGGAATTACCCGATCGTAAAATTCGTTTAAATATAATATTATAAATGCAGATGTCGTACTCATGATAATAATAATTATTATTATTAGTATTATTATTATTCGTAGTAGTAGTAGTAATATTAGTAGTAGTAGTTGTAATAGTAGTAGTAGTAGTAGTAGTAGTCGTAGTAGTTTAAAACATTTTTAAAAATAGCAGAAGAAACAAGTAAGCGTTTCTTATTGAAATTATAATTTGGACCTCAAATTCACAATTAAACGACTAATTGTTTTACACATGTTCAGATCTTTTGTGTTTCTGTTTCTTTGTGTACCTTTATTCCGGTCAGCAGCAACATCAGCGCGGGATTTTAAAAAAATAGAAGATGAAAAAAACTAAGCGTTACTAACTTAAATTATAATTTAAACCTTAAATTCACGGTTAAACGAGGAATTTATGTTTCTGTTTTTGTGTACATTTTTCTCTCCTGCCATCAGCCACATTATCAGCGGAGTTTAAATATATATATGTATATATATATATATATATATATATATATAGAGAGAGAGAGAGAGAGAGAGAGATATATAGATATATATATATATATAGATATAGATATAGCAGACGAACAAAGTAAGCGCTTCTAATAGAAATTATTACTATTATTATTATTATTATTATTATTGTTGTTGTTCTTCTTATTATTATTTTTTTTATTTTTGTTGTTATCATGATCATTATTATCATTAGTAGTAGTATTATTATTATTATTAAAAAGATAAAGAAAATTTGCTTTTTTTGGTTATTACTATTATTATTACTAGTAGTAGAGGTTGTTGTGGTATGTTTTTATTATTTTTTTAGCTGTAATGGTAGTCGTTTTTTTTTGCTGTCATTACCGTTGTTGTTATTGTTGATGTTATTATTATTGCTACCGATATTAGTGTTACCATTATCATTGTAGATTTTGTTTCTTTTGTTGTTAGCGGTGGTAATTGAAATAGTGGTGGTAATGGAGGAGAAAGGTCTGGAGGGGATCTCTGACCTTGATGGGGAACCCTCCTAGAGATGATTACTCGATAAAACTATCGGTGGTTGTGTAACCTAAAATTCACTTACCCCATTTATGGGAGAATGTCAAATCAAAATATTGAAAATAATGACGTGAATGAGGCTAGAACGTCTTGTGATGGTCTCACGCCCGGTAGGTGTCTCACTGGTTGACAAGGTTGGTCCTATAGTCATCATGCAAATGTTCGATATTCTGAGGATGTGGCTTGATATAGAGGAAGTGAGAATTGCCAGAGAGGATCCAAAGACACAAAAGGGAGTTGGAACAGGAAATGTCAAAAAACATGGACGGATGAGGAAAGAGGAGTACTATGGGAATGCTTTGTAAGAAGTGGAAGTACCAAATCTGGTGGATATATCCGAGAATTGAATGAAGAATTTGAATCGAGGGGATGAGGATCTAGAAGTGCCGCAAGTTTTATATCCCAGTTAAAACAAATTAAAAATAACAACCTACTTTCAGTATTTGCAAGAGAAGAGATTGAATGGACGGTGAGGAATGAAATGAATAACGAAAGTAAAATTGATGAAACTAGCTCTGATGACAGAACTGAGAGAGTGGAAGTGCAGAAGGGAAATGTAAGCGATGATGGGAGGCGGACAACTGAGGAGGAATGGAATCCTATGGTTAGAGGAAGCGATGAGAAGGAGTTTGAAGGATCTAAGGCAGATGAGATCATTGACTGAGACGATGGAAGCAGTGAAAGGAGCAGATGTATGGAGAAGTGGTGATGAAGTTCGAACTTTGACTTCTATAGAAAAATAAGTACTTCAGAAGTTAGGAGAGATTCTTCTTAGAGACGATATCATAGAAATTCCAAGTATGAAGTGTAGTGATGGGCGGAAGCTGAAAAGCGAGATAAAAATAGTTCAAGGAGTAATTCACAACATCATAAGAAAGAACATATCGATTACGGAACTTAACAGGCTTCTGTATGCAGCGTCATACGTTATTGCGTATCGTCTTGGCTTAATACAGAGGAAAAACAGAGAAATGAAGGATAGAAGGTCACACTAGCAGAGGTGGCTTGAAGAAAGTATTAAACGTTGGCGGGAAGACATTGGTAGAATCGAAGAAATAAGAAAAGGAGTTAAACTAGGGCAGAAAGCTAAGGACGAACTTGAAAGGAGGTATAGATTGTGGGAAAAGGGAACCATGAACGTTCTAACAATTTTGAAAGAGAAGGTCCACATTGTTGGTATGAAAATTCAGAACTTTGTTGGAAAAAGTGTTGCATTTCAGCAGGACAACGTTTCCTGGAACAATCAGTATCAGCTGTATAAAGAATTTAATGGTATTAAACAGGCTGGAAATAACAACACTCTAAATGCGAAAGATGGCAGAAAGTTCTGGAGAGTGATTTGATCTGTGGAAGGGCGATATAATAAGAAGGCTAGCTGGTTGGGAGAGGTCAGATAAAGGCTATCAGAAATGCAGCAAATGAAGAACGTTGAGATAACTATCGATGACGTTAAAGCTGGCATACGAAGGATGACAAACTGGAAGGCACCTGGTCCAGATGGAGTGATAGGCTTCTGGTTTAAATAGTTTCCATGCCTATAGGTGATGCTCTGCAATGGATTGTAGAGTTGGGAGATCCCCCGATTGGCTTTTGATGGGAAGAACAACACTGATTAGGGAAGATTGTGTAAAGGGAACAGATGCCAATAATTATAGACTAATTAAATGTCTGCTATTGATGTGGAAACGATTGACTGGAATATTTGCGGACAAAATTTGTGAACATCTTGAGAGTACTGGTGTTTTCCAGACGATCAAAAGTGGTGCCAGAAAGGCTCGAGAGGTACCACAGAGCAACTACTAATTGATAAAGCAATAATGCAAGATGCGAAGAAGAAGAAGAAGAAGAAAAAGAAGAAGAAGAAGAAGAAGAATCTGAGCGTAGCATGGATCGATTGCAGAAAGGCTTATGACATGGTTCCTCATTCATGGATACGTGAAATACTATTGACGAGGAAGGTTGCCGAGAATATGGTAGGGTTTTTGTAGACAAGTATGGGTCAATGGGAAACGGTTCTGACAGCAAACGGAGAGGAGATGTGGCAGATTGGCATTAAACGTAGAATATTTGAAGGAAAATCGTTATCTCAACTTATGTTTGTAATGATAATGATGCCACTGAGCATCCTCTTGAAGAGAGAAAAACTGGGGTATAACTTTGGATCTGGTGACACACGCCCCAACCATCTACTGTTTATGGATGATTTGAAAATATTCGGTTGAAATGAAAAGGAAATGGAGAGTCTGGTAGAACCTGTGGGGGCATACTCAGAAGACATTGGGATGGAGTTTGGGATTAGTAAATGTGCGGTGGTGTTATGAAAAGAGGAGTAAATTTTCATTCAAATAGAATAGTGCTGCAAATGGAGAAATCATGAAATAAAAGATACAGGATATAAGTATTTGGGAGTGTTGGAGGGTGTAGATATCATGCACAGAGAAATGAAAGAAAAAGTCAGGAAGGAGTATCTTGGAAGAGTGAAATTAATTGCAAAGTCAGGAAGGAGTATCTTAGAAGAGTGAAATTAATTGCAAAGTCGAAACTGTATGAAGGAAACCTAATGAAAGCAGTGAATGCATGGAAAGTCAGTGTTTTGAGATACAGTGCAGGAATTTTAGAATAGTCTGACAAGGATTTGCCTGCCATGGATATCAAAACAAGAAAAGTTTTAGCAATGTTTTATATATTTCACATCCGAAGTAGCGTAGCAAGGCTGTATCAAAAGAGGACGGATGGTGGGAGAGGATTGAAAAGTATAAAAGATTGTCCTAGAACCGTGAAGATGTCGTTGAAGGAGCATGTGGTTAGAAGTAAGGAGTGGATGCTTAAGGTTGTGGTCAATGAAGTGGACGTATGTGAGACCCAGGCTGATTATGTGAAGTATGGGTAGAGAAGGGGAAGAGGAACTGACTAAGAAGAAAATGCATGGAAGGTTCTTCCAGGATATAGCAGAAGTAGCTGATGAAAGATCATGGCAATGGCTTAGAGCTGTGTATCTGGCTAAGAGTACAGAAGCCAGAAGCTTTTGTTTGTGCAGCACAAGAGCATGCATTAGGAACACGAGTGTTAGAAAAGGTGGTTCTTGGAGGGGATGTTGCTTAAGAATGCCGGATTTTTGGTAAGACCTTAGAGTCAATTGCGCACTTTGCAGCAGGGTGTAGGGGAATGTCCCGGAGGGAGCCTCGTAAAAGAGACGATCGCATAGGGCTCACGATATATTGGGAGGTGTGTAAGAGGGTTGGGGTGAAGTGTGCTGGAAAATGGTTTGAGGTGCCTGATGAAGTGAGAACAGGTGAGGATGGAAAGGTAGACGAACGATGGGATAAAAGTGATATAAAAACGACCAAGCAATTGAAACATAATCGTCCGGATTTGGTCGTCATTGCCAAAGTCTAAGAAAAATGGCAGATTGTAGACTTTTCAGTATTCTGGGACAGGAATATGAGAGAGAAAGAGAATGGGAAGTGTAGCAGTTATGCTTCAGTCGTATTTTTTGCCCCTATAAACACATGTAATAACAATGTACGTCACGCGTCGGCTTTCAAGTGAATATACCCAATTATCTCCCTTTCATACTTTCATTCTGTGTCTTTCACGAATTACTTTTCTTTTCGCGACAGTATTCGCTGAAGTGATGATGTTGCTACGGAAACCAGCCATAAAAAAACGTCGCTCACCCTCTTACGAATTTTTCCGATTTTGAACACCAGAAAATTCATCATAACTTTTGTTTTATTGAACGAAAATTTAAATTATATTTTCACAATATAGCTGGGAAGATGATCTATACACTGTAATAATTGTTTGAAATTTGGTCGAACATTGAGTGAGCGGTGAAGCTTTACAGCTGTTTTAAATGGCTAAAACTGCCACTTAACCATATATTCAAACACTGCAGTGTTTGATAGATATATGTGATTACAACACTACCACCTAAATTCATAAATGTTTGTCCTTAAGTTGTTTCCGGTCTTGATAAATAGTGAATCACAAGTCTAAAAGAAAGAATTATGTGGGTACGGGATAAAGGAAAAGCTACAAGTAAAATTCAAAGAATGCGTATTTAAGATCTGAAATCATGGTACGTTTCATTTCGCTTAAACGAAACGTAATTCATTAAGACCTTATTATTGAGATGAGTGGTTTAAAGGATTACCTGGCGATAATCTTAAATTAATTGCCGTTGCAGGAATCGATAAAGGATAAAGTACTCCCTAATACGAAAGATTAAAAACGTAATTAATTTTCCCACTAAATTAAACGTACTTCTGTGATATTATAATGTCAACAGGGTTTATCATCCTTCGACGTGACTTAGTCGTTTTTGTCGATGGAAAATATCCTTTTAAAGACATGTGTTATGGGATCAGTATTTGACGTAGTTATTTAGCGCCACGGGTGACAATTCGCTTGAAACCAGCTCTGTGCTTTAACGATAATTTGTCGTCGAAGATTTATACTAATGGATGTAACTGGTTGGGGCGTTTGTTAACAACGTTAAGTTTGCCCTAATGGAAATCCATCAGATTGAATGTCAAGGAGGTTCACATTACTGGCGGGGGCAAATATACCAAGGGCTTAAAGCGCACCGATGTATAAATTTTTTTTTGCACAAACACTACAAAACCGTTGTAAAAATGTAAGTATCTTTTTGTCAGCTGTTATTATATCTATCGATCTATATATATATATATATATATATATATATATATATATATATATATATGTGTGTGTGTGTGTGTATAAATATGTACATATATACATATATAAAAATATAAACTACATATAGATATGTGTGTATAAATATGTACATATATATATATATATATACATATATATATATATACAATTTAATGCAACTTTATCAATAACCCTTATCCCTAAGTGGCTTCCGGGCCTTGATAAGTGGTGATCACTCTGTATAAGTCTGGGGGTTATTTAGTTAAGGTGTGTCTCGTAATAACCCCCGATAATTATCTAATCGATAATGTAATCCGTTATTGCAATTTATCTATCATAGGCGAAGTCATTTTTTACATATCGCCGCTTAAACACAATAATAGAGCAACAGGCCCAGAAAGTTTAATGTGGGTAAGCTGAGAGCATTTTTTGTAAGTTCAAACTCCGTACGTAATTTTTCTATTTCTTAATTTATTTTTAACTGCAAAAAATTGCATGAGATTGAAAATTTAGCGTATTTCTGTTTGCATGACGTGGCCTGTAGGTTCAAACCCCGCGCGTATTTTTTTTATGATTCTATTTCGTTAGCTTGTAATAAGGTTCTTAGTGGGTTCTCTAATGTAATGTAGTATAGCATACGTTTTAGACTAAGTTACTGCATGGAGGCACGCACATGTAGTTTCCTCCCAACCGATTTCGGCCCCACCTTGCGGGCTTGGGGAGTGTGGAGCCACTCTCTAATTGTCATTGCTCCCAGGTCCACTCTGACCCGAATGGTAGTACCTGTTAGGGTCCCAACTATGGGTTAAATAGAATCCGACTTAAAGAAAAATATACTCCATTAAAAATCTAGTATAACTACATTCGGCATTAAATAACCTGAAAAAGGTGTATATGCCGTAAAACATAAACAACCAACCAACCCAACCGATTTCACGGAATTCGATGACAATAAATATATAGGAGTGAGAAATATATGTTGTTCATCATTCAATCAGAAGCAACGTCGTGTCTCCCTGCTAGTATTTATTGATTTATTTTTGAGAAAGTTGCGACAGGTTAGTTGTAATATAGAATAGTTGCAAAACATCCCCTAAGGGGTCAGTATGTTATATTAGCTATGGGATTAATGTATGAGCATAACACTTCTATGTATATGTACATATATATATATAATTATATGTGTGTGGGGGGTGTATGGGTGTGTGTGTGTTTGTATCATAAAAGTATGTGCATCTAAGTGTATACATAATTGTGTAAGAGAGAGGTGTTACGGGCTGTATATATATGCACACAACGAAATAGATCACTCCAATATTATACACTAAAATTCTGTAATTTTTTAAGAAAAATCTCTTAAGCCGTTTCGGATTCTATAAGGAAGGTACTCACACACATACCGAGTTGGATTCATATAATTGTGTATATATATATATATATATATATATATATATATATATATATATATATATATATATATATTCCCTCTATCGGCCCCACAACAGCGGGATTAGTATCTTTGAGAGCATATCTGAGAAAATAGACCACATACTGTCTACACATCCCTCGGCTAACATCCACACCTGTCGTGACTTCAACGTCCATAACGTGGAATGACTGACCCATTCAAATAAGACAGACGATGAGGGAAGGTTTTGTCATGATTTTGCCATTGCTTTTGACCTCACTAAGATTGTTCGCGAACCCACCCGTGTTCCCGATACACCCGGTCAATATGCAAGCCTCCTAGACCTTTTTCTCTCAACTTCCCCTGAGCTATGTTCATGTTCCGTTCATTCTCCTCTAGGATCCTCCGACCACTCCGACGTATCAGTTAAGATAAAAACGAAATGTAAGAAGCCCACAGACGTACCCCTCCACCGTACTGTATACCGATACTCTATGGCTGACTGGGATAGCTTCCGTACATTCATATCTGATTTACCTCTGCACTCCATGTTTAAAAAGGAAGTGTCCTCTATAATATGCGATCTGACCGAATGGTTACTTGTAGGCATAGACCAATTCATACCATCTAAAAAATTCCAACAAAAACCAAACAGCCAGCCATGGTTCTCCCCAGAATGTGCTGCTGCTATAGCGCACAGAAATCACTTTTTCCATAGCTACCAACGAAATAGATTCACTGAGACTAAAGCTGCTTTCAGGACTGCCAGCAACGACTATAAAAGAGTAATAAAAAATGCAAGAGAGCTATATGCTCAATCTGTTTAATCCAAGGAAGCTGGTCAGCGGCTCGGTTCCCACCAGTTTTGGCAAATAACAAATAGGATCCTGAACAGAAGTGTGCGTTCTATCCCAACCATTATCAATGGACCAGAAGTAATCTCGTCAGCGTCAGACAAGGCCAAACTATTTGCAAAGAACTTTGCAGCTAATTCTACCCTATGCGATGAAGGCCATCAACTCCCTATATTTCCTCCTATAACACAGAACAAGCTAGGTAACATACAAATATCCGTGCATGAGGTTGCCAAGCTAATCAAGAACCTAGATTCCAGTAAAGCAACTGGCCCTGATTGCATCCCAATTATAGTGTAAAAAAGCTTAAACGAGAACTTGCTCCCATACTTACGAAACTATTTAAGCGCTGCCTTAATGAGAAGTGCTTTCCAACACCCTGGAAGACCTCATCAGTTTGCCCTATATTTAAGAATTCAGGTGATAAGTCATCTCTCTCTC
>NC_136508.1:103159916-103247416 GCF_053919585.1 Euprymna scolopes
ACCACAAGGATAGACATAGAAACAGAAATTTTCCGACATCTCAGGCTACTCTTTATAAAGTACTACCGATCTAGAAAGCAGCCTTTCTTCACCTTTTTCAGAAAAATAACTCATTGGAAATGGGGACTGAATGACAAAAAAAGGAGTTACTGGAGCTGCCGATAACACATCCACATGCACTATCTACTCTCCATCAGGTTTAATTAATACAGAATTTTCTGCATAAATACGTAACCTACATGAATTAAACTATTATATTTAAGCGTATTTTACGACTGGGTTGCACTAAGACGCCTATTAGAAGTCGTCTTTCCCATTAATAATTGTGGAGACTCAAAAACGTTGATGCATCAATACGTTTGCAAAACTACTTTACATTGCCTGGAAAAGAAATTTGGAAATAAATAAATGACGATTATATTACTTCCTGCAAAGTTTGCATGGACCATCTAATTGATTATACATTTCTTTGTCAGTGTAATTCAGAGTGTTATAGGATATGACGTTTTTTTTTTTTTCGTATTGTATATAGCCTTTTGCCATGACGATTTTATATTTGGGCTCAAAGTCATTTGCAATCATAGTACATTGCGTGCGAATTGATGTAGTCTAATGTTATCTTCTTGTTTTATATTTTAAAACTTTATCTAAGTGAAGTTTTCTTTTCAACATCGTTAAATGCGTTTAAATTTACGAGATAAAATTGATTTTTTGTTGTTGTCTGACCGCTTAATGAATAGTAAGTTGGCGTTTTCCTGTCATTACATATAGGCTGATGTACCTGGCATCGACGAATAAAAAAACGTTAAGCATGATTTATTATGAATTGCTGCTATTCAATGGTTCAAATAATCACATTATTCCAACAAACAAATAACTGCATCCATATTAGTTAGGCACTTACACATTATATATATATATATATATATATATATATATATATATATATATATATATATATATATATATATATATATATATATACATTATGTAGCCAGACTTTGTGGAAGCATCCTATAGATTATGTAGCCAGACTTTGTGGGCACCCTGTATATGTATATATATATATATATATATATATATATATATATATACACACCCACCCACACACACACATATACACATACACACACGTGTGCATGTGTGTGTATATATATATATATATATATATATATATATATATATATATATATATATATATATATATATATACAGGGTGCCCACAAAAATCTGGCTGCATAATGTAGCCAGACTTTGTGGACACCCTGTATATATATATATATATATATATATATATATATATATATATATATATATATATATATATATATATATATATATATTGTTTTTAAAATATATTTTTTTAAATATAGTTATCTACTGTACTGACAGTGTTTCCCAACTCGCATTTAGGTAAAAATGCAATTTCGTATGAAATAATTGAATTCATTCCAAAAAGTATCGCTAACAAAAAACAAATAAAAACATCTACATAAAAACGCGATAAATTTAGCAGTCAGGCGAGGCAGCCGCGTGGTAGAGGTTCAGGCTTCTTATCATGGGGTCCCGATTTCGAGTCTCGCTAGATTCGGCCACTCTGGTGAAACACGTGTCAGTGGATAATTATATTTTAAAAACAATATATATGCCACTCCCCATTAAAGGGGGTACCAAATTGGTCAAAGGGAAAATTATTCCCCACTCGCATTTAGGTAAAAACGCAATTTCGTATGAATAATTAAATTCATTCAAAAAAGTTTCGCAAATAAAAACACACACACACCTATATATATATATATACATATATATATATATATATATATATATATATATATATATATATATACACTAGACTACACGTGTCCCGTTGGGTCAGTATGTTATATTTGCTATGGAATTCATGTATGGGCGTGACACTTGTGGCGTAACATAACAGAAACTTTTCTATGAAAGTATATTAAAATAAAAAATCATGGACGGATCACTCAAATATGAATAAAAAAAATCCTCCCTATTCGTGTAAAATTTCCTATTTTTCCGAATAATCGCTAAAAATCCAAAATTACACATGATTTTCCTACGAATCGAACGCTGACGAAAGTCATTTAGCAGCAAAAACGCACATGAACCTACTGATGAGAAATATAAGAAAGAAAACCCCATATTGGACTCCTACAACCAAGTTACAGAAAAGGATAATCTAAAAGAAAATAATTAATAAAACCTGAAGCAACAAAAATAAAACCTAAATAAATAAAATACAATAAAACTAATATTTAGACAGATTAGTAAATGTGTCAACAAAGTCACCGTTCTCACACAATTATTTCGTATCTAGACATGTAAATAAAAAAATAAAAAAGAAGGAAGGGAGAAAGTAAAACGGACGAATAGAGTAGTAGTAGTAGTAGTAGTAGTAATAGTTGTATTGCCTTTACTGCAATTGTTCTTATGATTGTCAACGGGTTAAATTTGTTTAGTTATAAGAAAATAGCGACAGTATAGTTGTAATGCAATTGCAAAACACCCCCACTCTTTCCATGTTAAATAATAATCTCGAAATAATAAAGTTATAATATATACCAACCCTTATTTAAGAAGGTCAGTGCTATTACAAAAAATGACAAAAAAACTATATTCACAAATTCATGATGTTGACCATTTTATAATGTACTAGCATTTCAGCCCGGCGTTGCCCGGGTGTTTGGAGGTGTATGCTGAGCAAAAAAAAAAAAAAAAAAGAGTATTTTTTTTTTAATTTGACCCCTATTATGACCGCTTAAAATTTATAGTTTCAAATCACTTTATTAAGTTAGATCCAGGTCCAAGGAACCTATATCAAAAAATTGAAGTGTCTAGACTCAAAACTGTCGGAGGAGTTTGGTAGAGTTCTTAAAGGTCAAATCGTTTAAATTTGACCCCTTAACAGCCAAATGTCTGGCTGACACCCGTCACATCGATTTTCCCAAATCTCAGTACCCGGTATTTCAAATTTCGAGTCTATAGACTAAAAATTGACAGAGTTATTGCGTAGGGAAATGTACACAGACAGACAGACAGACACGTTCACTTTTATAGATATATAGATAGATAGACAGATAGATGAAACAAAAATATATACGTATACATAAATATATATGGAAACGATTTTGTGTTCATTGTAAGCTTTTTACGCAAATATTTCGCAAGTATAAATCATGTAGAATATCTGCATGAATATAATTACCCGTAATAGTTAACTAAAGGTGATCACCCTATAAGAAAACTGAAAAAACTAATAGGGAATTAATTAAAAATGAATGTTTAAAAGAATATGCAAATTAGTTAGATCTTTTGCTAATGAATGCAATTCGATAACTCATATATAAGAAAATTGTATTTTCTTTTTAAATAAATAGAAAAATATCGTTTTTAATATGAATATCACTACACACCAAAGGAATACGGAATTATAGGTATATAGATTCCTTCAATTCCAAATTGCGTAATGAAAACATAAAAAAGGTGTATACAGCTTCTTTTCACATTTTCGGATTAGAACCATGTCAAGTCACACTTCATTTCCCTTTTGACGATTGATTGTTGCTATTTCTTCTGATGAGTTAAGGGAATAATGAATTCACTGATTGATATAATAATTAAGTGATTGATTTTGCGCTACGAAACAGATACTGTCAAGAATTGTATAAGTCAACTGGATTAAAAGAATAAAGCATAAGATGACTAACATCATGAATTTTGGAATATAACTTTTTGTTATTTATTCTCTCTCTCTCTCTCTCTCTCTCTCTCTCTCTCTCTCTCTCTCTGTATATATATATATATATATATATATGATTAGTTTTTTTTGGAAAAAGAATTCCAGCAGAGTGCTCAATTAAAAGGAAAATCCAAATTTTAAGAGCGTACTTATATTTTGTGTACAGAAAGTTGTTAGTTGAGACAGGTCATTGGTACCGTCGGTTTCAAGCCCGATAATAAGGCCCGTTTAAGGTATCCTTATCAAGCTCTCTTCAGCCAATATTCGTCTTATATTCTTATTATCGGGCTTGAAACCGACGGTACCAATGACCTGTCTCAACTAACAACTTTCTGTACACAATATATATATATATATATATATATATATATACTTATTATACTGTTGGTAGAATTTTTCAGTAACTCATAACAACAATACAATATGTCATTCCAAAGAGTGCTCAATGCATGAAACAGAGCAATATATTGATTGTTGGAGAGCTATTGGCTACACATTAGCAAGCGTGTTTCAATGACCCCCTAGCAGGGAAAATCACCTCATCAGGCCAAAAACCATCCACGAAACTTTCTATAAAGACCATCCCTTTATATTAAAGTCAACTTTAAAGGGTTGAACCATTCTAAAAGAAAAGAGGGGTACTAACAACCTATATCAAAACAAATATAACCTATTCACAAATAATGTTAGGTTCTTCAGGGTATAATTCTGAAGCAGATTTATTATAAGTTTGCATTAAATTTTCTAGCTCCAACCATTATAATTATAATTGTTTTTCGTTTATTTTGTTAATACGGATTTTTCGAACTATTACTCCAATATCAGAGCAATCAATAAATTTAACTAAGGTTTTTTATTCCCACTTAAAATCGAGATATAAATATATATCCATATATTACTAAACTATAAATTTAGCGCTATTTCTCTATATAATACAAATGTACCGACATATATACAAACAAACGTGAAAATTTATATATATATATACAAAATTACTCTTATAATATGGTGAAGAATATTAGTAACTAAGTCTAATTATATTATTCACGGTAAAAATTTCTCTAAAAATTATTTTTATAAAATTAATGGATTCTTCGTTAAAAATTAATTTCACTTTTTTACATAAATTTAGCGTTTAAAATAGATATGGCGTTTAAAATAAATAAGTAAATAAGATTAAGCGTTTAAAAACCTGAAATAAATAATAAAGCATATTACAATATATAAGTCGATGGTATGATTAATTCGTTAATATTCTTATATTTTTTTCAGTGAATGTATTTGGAAATGTTTACAGGAAATTGCTGTTTCCTGTTTAATGTTCAATAGTTTCTCCCGGTCTTTAAAATTCGATATTTCTTATTTTTCATGAAGGCATAAAAAGCACGGTGCATGTAATGAATTACATACTTTCGACCTTTCATTAAAATTGTGGCATCTGCGTTCGCACTTGGTCCACAAAGTATGGAAATAAAAAAAATTTTAAAAAAAAGTGTTTTTGATATAGATGTACATAAGAATATTTTGCTAAATATGTTTTAACTTAAATAGGGAAGGTATAATAAAATTGTGGGGTCTGCGTTCGCACCTGGCCTTCATAGAATGGAAAAAGCCACACTCTTTAATAAAGACTTTTCATATCTGCTGCGTTAATATACTTTGATAATTATGTTTCAGTTTGAAATATTGTATAATATAAGTATGGTGTGTTCGTTCGCACCTGACTGCCATAGAATATAAATATGTCACAAAGTTTAACAAGGTTTTTTATATAGATCCACAGAATATTGTGATCAGTGTTCCAGTGTGAACAGGTATGGTATAATAAATTATGGGGTGTTATCTATTTTATTTTTACTTTCATCATATTTTGCTTTGGTTTTGATACCCTCAAATTCAACCCAAGTTTACAACCCTTCCTTTTCATAACCCATCATACTTTCATAAATCAGAGTCTATTTTCTGTATGCTGTTTTTGAACCCAGTCAACGACGGGTACTTTTGCTAGTATATATATATACCGATACTAGCTCTATAGCGCAACATTTAAAAAAACATGGCTGCCAGCATTCTCAATTTAGAAACATCATGGTAGAAAATACCAAATTTTTACAAACAGACTCTAACGTTAGGAGACTGAAGGTTTTGGAGGCATTGTATATAAAAGTGAGACAACCCAAAATAAACAATATAAATTATGAATCCAGCAAAAATATTTTAAAATGCCTCTGTTAATATATATATATATATATATATATATATATATATATATATATATATATATATATATATATAAACTGTCCGATAAATTTGTATATAAATAGCCCACATAAGCCAAAAACGATCTTATAGTACGATGTAATTTTAAAACACGACCTTATCATTCGACGTAATTTTAAAACGACTTTTTATATAACCAGCCTGAAGATGGCGGAAACGCCGAAAGCGCTCGCAGACTACGGAACACTTTTACACCATTTTACATATAACACCAGAAGGATTATTCGCAAACTGGAAAAAATAAAACGGAAAATTGTCAAACAAGAAAATGCTGTGCTGTTTAACAATATATGCTTAAAGGAGAATATGCTGCCTAAATATACTCAATATATATATATATATATATATATATATATATGGGGGTAGGTGTGTGTTTATGTATGTGTGTGTGTAGAGAGAGAGAAACATGAAATATACAGGAGGTGCCTTCAATAAATTTCAAGATTCTCCTCCTGCTGCAATGCTCTGAAAAATCCCATGGAAACCCTCTTGTCAATGACCCTCGTCACAGCCTCTTTCATCTCCTCAGTTGTCTCATAACGACAGGCTCTAGGGTTCTCTTTGTGCTTGGCAATAATCAATAAGCACAGATAGCAAGCCCTGGACTCTAGAGATAGTAAGTCTGTTTTATTTTCGATTTTGATCAGTTATCAAGGTTGCAAATTTAAGTGTTATAGACAGCTGTGTTTTATTAATTATTATGACTAAATACGTTTGAAAATAAGTTTAAACACAAACAGTCTTATCTAGGGAGATAGGAGAAGTCGGAATATTTTAAAGGTTACGGATTCAGAACAGTTTGAGTCTAATGCTCGATCCAAAAACAATTCTTTTACTTATTTTTCTTGATTATAAAAAATTATCACAAATCGTCTTATTTATTAGAAGTTGTACATTTACAGCATAAGATTAAATTTTCGGTTCCAAGGATAAAAAAGTAAAATTATGCCGGTAATTCTACAGCGAAGATGTCAGACAAATAAAACAAGATACTTTCACGACTGGATGGCAACATTTAATGCTAGTAAAACTAAGCTGGTCTCCTTTAACAATCACAAGACGCTTCTCCCACCCCCTATACCTATGACAAATAGCACCCAACCTGAGAATTCTACCTTCAAACGTCTCGGTCTAACATTTGCAGGCAATATGAACTGGAACGAATACATAGAGGACATTGCAAGGGCTGCCGCAAAGAAGGTGGGTTCCCACTATCGAGCTAGAAGACTACTCACGCCTGAGAGTACTCTGTACCTTTGCAAGGCCACCGTTCACCGATGCATGGAGTACTGTTGCCACATCTGAGCTAGAGCATCTACCACTAGTCTCTCCCTTTGAGATAAAGTCCCAAAAATAGTTGTCAATTTAATCGGTTCCACTTTATCAACTAAGCTCCAGCTCCTGTCTCATCGTCGCAGCTGCATCACCGTGCCTGTTTTACAAATATTTTTTTTATCCACGACAAACGCGCTTAGCGATATAAGATCTCACCCCTTCACTGTTGTTGTCCCTAAATGCCAGAAAACTTTCTATTCTAATAGTTTCCTCCTTCGAACAGCTAGACTTTGGGATTCTCTTTCGTGCTGCCTGCTTCCCTGGCTGTGTTGATATGCAGAAATTTAAAGGTTAATCTTTTCATAGACATGTCCCAAATAGTAGCCCTTACATCCAAGTGTCGATATGCTTTGTAAGTGGTGAACAGTAGTAAAAAAAAACTGGGACTTCAAAATTCTAACAGCGAAAAAAAATCGTTTTGTTGGACACTGAAAAAGGTTTCTAAAACTGTACTTGGAATTTTTCCATTTAAAACTAACACTATCGTTTTTCTGTAGAGAGGTTCCAAGAATAGCAATCTATATATCTATAAAATTGAACGTGTCTGTGTATCTGTCTGTCAGTGTATCTGTCTGTGTGTGTGTGTGTGTACATTTCCCTACCTAATAACTCTGTCAATTTTTAGTCTACAGGTTCGAAATTTGATATACAGGGTACTGAGATTTGGAAAAATCGATGTGATCCGTTTTCGGCCAGAAATGTGGTTGTTACGGGATCAAAGTTCAACGATTTGACCTTTGAGAATTCTACCAAACTCCTCCGAAATTCTTGGATCTAAACACTTGAAACTTTAGATATAGGTTTCTTAGTAGATGGATCTCACTTAATAACTTGATCTGACCCCAAAACAATAAATTTTAAGGGGTCATAATAGGGGTCACAATTTAAAAAATGTACCGTTTTTTTTTTTGTTTTGTTTTTTGCTCAGCATACACCTCGAAACACCCGGAAAAAGAGTGCTATATCATCATCATCAGCAGCAGCAACAATAACAAAAAATACAAATGTTTTTATCAATAAACCTAACAAAGACAGTAACTGACCGTTTTTGCAAAACATGATATGGAATAACATGGAGATGTTTCCCTGCGTTGCTGACCAATGCCAACCGTTCGACGTTGGACATTTTTTTTTTCAATTGTGAGTCATCACTTACGAAGGACACTCAAGGATAGAGGTTAATGAACGCAACTTTGTAGTGTAGTAATCATTAATAAGGACATTTGTTTAAAAGTGGTTATTTTTGAGAACGGCTCAAATAGAATTTGTTTACCTTGGAATTGAAAGGTTACTATCTCTATTATAAATCTCATCTGTCTGTTTAAATGGATGTACGTGTATATGTATGTATGTCTGTGTGTATGTATGTATGTATGTGTGTATGTATGCCAAGAGCTTTCGACAGCGGGAACAGATTTTCACGAGATCGGTATTGTTTTGAAGCTGGACCTTTGGGACGACAAATATCGGAAAATTGCTCCAAAACATTAATCCATTCACCCAAAACTGGACACCTTCCTTACAAGGAGAGGATCTCTTTTGTCGCTGATATTTTCGAAAGTAATACCCTCTTTTCAATTGACTAGCCTTACTTTAATTCTTCGCCACTTCCGGTTTGGCGATGGACGCAACGGCAAAGACCTGACGTTTTTTGGATGGTTTGTTTCACGTTGGCTTTCTGCCTTCGTGGTATGAGTTCGAGCCTGTCTGCCACTACCACTTTTTTTTTTTTTTTTTTTTTGGTTTTGGCTTAGCACATCACACCTTCAAACACCCCGGACTGAAAACATCCGACGCCCAGTATAAAGCAAGGCAGCAGAATAGAGTTCCACAGGCAGGCAGTTCTGGGAAATAAGCTTGGTTCATAGAATTTGCGTTTAGATTCAGGCACAGATTGCGGGTGGGGGGATCGTTTATACTGGTTCTAGTTGGTCTAGTGTTACTTTGAACGTTTGGCAAAAGGAAACCATACATTAGAGTTCAATTGATCTCTTGCCATAAACATAACGATAGCAAAGAGAAAGACTTCCTGTGAGAAAGAGGTTGAAGGACTTAAAATGTGTGGAGATCTATTCAACATCGATCGCGAAGATTGATCGGAAAAGTTCGTAGGCTGTGTTCTACTTAAAATAGATCTTGAGCCCGTGGTTCAGTGGGGGGGGGAGAGGTGGCTGGTTACCTTCAATGCATCTAAGACCTTGATCCTATTATTACATCATAAACGCTCTGATCCCCATCTGGCATCAATTGAAATGAATGGCTCTCATCTAGGGGAGTCTCTATGTTTTGACAAACTTCTGGGTTTGACCTTTACTCCTGATCTGAAATGGAACACGTGAATCAAGTCTGTTGCCAAGGTCGCTGAGAAAATGGTGGGATCCTTCTACCGCACCAGAAGATATCTCACTAATGATGCAATTCTCTATCTGTATAAAAGCCAAGTACGTCCAAGGATGGAGTACTGCTGCCACATCTGGGCAGGAGCTGCTAAAAACAGTCTATCCTGCCTTGACAGAGTGCAAAATAGACTTCGTGGCTTGGTGGGGGATGACCTTTTTTCTTCCGTGCAAACTCTCTCCCACAGAAGAGACGTTGCGAGCCTATCCTTGTTTTATCGTTATTTCCATGGCAAGTGCTCGTCTGAGCTCCATTCTCTGGTCCCCCCGCCAATCTTTCAAGAAAAACACCCGACTAGCTGAAACCACTGTCAATAATTTTCCCCACTCTTTTTCCAGTGCCTAAATAAAAATGTAGAGTCCATGAATAAAACTTCTTTCTCAGAACTACACGGCTGTGGAACTCTCTGCAGCTTGCTATTTTCCCCCCGAATTCAACTTGGATGTCTTCAAGTTCAACACAAACAAATTCCTGATGAACCGCCCCCCCTTAATTAATGACACCTATCAAATCCCCAATACTATTACTACGTACTCTCCCACTGATTACTGTACACACAATAACCCTTATCCCCGAGTGGCTCCTGAGCCTTGATAAGTGGTGACCCCCATGTAAAAAAAAATAAAAAATTCGCAGTCCTCATAAATTGTAGTTAATTTTAAGTGACGGTGTTTAATTTGGCTAAGCAAGACGAAGATTATTTCATTATCGCGTGGGTCGTAAACAAGCACTGTAACGATGTCGACTAGAAGTTCTTTTGCATATGATTTCAAATGCATCTTTTTTTTCTCAAGAGTATATAGTCGGCAAAAATACTTAAGTTAGATGGAGAATATTGGAGAAACTCGAACACGAACCATTCTCATTCTGCATAACCTTCCAGATGATTAACAAAGTAATATGCGTTTCTCAAATGCATAAAGAACCGGAGCGAAACATACGGCAGGAAAATGATTACACAATTTAAATGACGCTGACATAAAAGAGAAATACGATTATGCCCAGCCAAAGTCTGTGCACTGTACAGAGAATTACTCCCTTAAAAATAAAATGACTACCAACATTATTAAAACGAGCGGCCTCACTGCAAGACCATGTGTAACGTTAAGTGACCGTAACACTTTAATTTAGTAATTTACGGAGAAAAAACTGAAAAAAATAAATAAATAAAATCTGTGTTGCCAGTTTTTTTTTTTTCAAAACGTTTTTTGCCGCTACTTTCGACACCAAATAAAAAGTATCTCGTTACCCCATTGTCCACGTTTGTCTTTTTTCTGACCGCAAGCTCTTTACAGCCGGCCCATTCTCATCTTCGCTTTTTGCGTCCATCTCCTTCGACGTCGATATTTCTTCTTTCTTTAGTGAAATTTTCTCTCCTTATTTTCCTTTTCTTCTCGAGCTTTTCTCTTTATTTGCGCATTTTTCAGCTAGCGATGCTGTTACTGATCGCTTCGCAAGCCAGCCACTCTTCGCGGCTGCTGATATTTCCTCGCGTCGTCTGATACACTATGTTCCATATGTAACGGTTGCGGAGTACTACGCTGCAAAACATCTGCTCGTTTCGGAATAAAAATTTTCAGAATTGTGGCAAGCTTGGTCCAAACTGTCGCAATGTAAACTCATATACAAACGAAAATTCAGACCACAATTTAACTAAAAAATAGGAGTCAGACACCTAGCTGGGTAATATAATTTTTTTTCATAATTGGAAAATAATTTAGTATACATGTATGCAAAAAGGTACTTGTTAAGATTGCAAAATACTTCTTAAAACTGCAAAATTGTACTAAAAAATAGGAGTCAGACACCTAGTTGGATAATATAATTTTTTTTTCATAATTGGAAAATATTTTAGTATCGTATAATTTTAATAAAAATAGAAACATTAATCTCAAACTCGGCGCATTACTTTTGATTTTATTCATCGGGACATTCTGTATGGGAGTTTCACCAACTTCTGCATATGAATTACAAATAATATTAAGCGACATAATAGTTTTTACTTTGGGAAGAAAATCACTGTTTCTGGTCACGGCACCAAATCGCTGTATGTTGTGTTTTGGCGGTTCATATTTAAGAAGGAAGCTGAGTTCATATTGAAGAGAGACGGCGGTGACATATATAACTATGATGAGAGGGAGAGGAAAGTCATTTATACATATACAGTTCTGTTCTAAGATGTTTGGGACTTCATATATATTTTAGGTTGATAGGGTGATAGATACACAGTTCTAATATTTTTATAACACATATAGGGAGGAAAAGAGATACATATTATTTCGAGAGTTATGCAATGCTCATAATAAGATGACAAAACACAATTACATGTCAGTTGGTGGAATGACGACACGAAGACAAACAGTTACAAAATATCGATGATGATTCTTTATTCATTGAACCGGCCGAATGCTGATGACGTCAGAAATTCAAATTCGGAATCTGACCAGTGACTGACAAGTGACTGACTTTCCTTATCTCTGCTGACTGACTAGCAGCCTGTCCTTTTTCAACTACCCTGATCTGACTAACTCTCACTCATATAGTGAGAATCCTCCTTTTGCTATGACGTCAGAAGTGTGTTTCTCAAACGTGACCAATTCACGTGGCTATGCACACATTTATCCTAACACACTTTTGACAAAAAAAAATTCCCAACTTATCTATTTTTAACCTAACCTATTTTTTAAACAATGCGTTTTTTTAATTTGAATTGTTCATTCTTTTTAGCTGACATTTTCAATATTCAGTTATGTAAAATAATGAACAATCAATTCTTTTTGTATCTAACTATTTATAATAGAATTTAACAATACACCTTTTTAACATTCCGATTTCTAACATTCTATTTCTTAACGTTGCTTACAAGGTTCGAGTCTCGGCTTTTCCTAATCTCATTTTCACTTTTCTACTGTTCTTCTTATTTATTTTCCTTCATTTTATTCTATTATCGATTTTCGCTAGTGGTTTGATGAATTTCGATATAAAGCCTATTTAAAAACACTCATAGACACATAAATGATATTTGTATGATTAAAAAAAGCACAAAAGAAATTCACAATCGCGCTGACATCTAAAGAGAACGGATTGCACATTACAGGCAAACACAATATAAATGTGAAACGAAAACAGCGCTAGCGACGCATTACTGGGAGATAAAAATAGAAAAAAATAGGCCAGGCCAACACAGGTGAACAATAAACGTTCCTTGTAGATGATGTACCAGAAATAAATTGATTCCTAAGCAATCAAGACACCGTAAAATGTAAATACAAAGCAACATTTATAAAGTAAAATAGCAAATTTGTAAAGAAAAAACGAAAACAGCTAATAAATAAATAATAAAGTAAAATAAAAAACAAATTAATAATTGATTTTAGATATAGTTCCATTTGATGTAGTTCTATTTGAGCCTAAAATTATAAATGTTAAAGGAGTAATAATTGGAGTCAAATAAAAAAATGACCTCTACTGTCTCTACAAAATTACTCAGCCAATATTTGGTCTAAACATTTTATATTTTAAATGAAGTGATTTAAACATAGGGCTTGCTATCAGTTTGGGGCAGAAAGTTGACCTTTGAATATTCTACCAAATTCCTCCGCCAATTCTGGGTGTAAAGCCTTGACATTTTTTATGTAGGTAACTTGTTCATGCATACAATCTTTTTGTTTTGATTTGAGACTAAAAGAATGAATGTTTAGGGGGTCAAAATTGGGGACAAAGTTATAAAATATTGACCTCAATGGTCTCTATGAAATTACCCATACAAATGTCGGTGTAAATATTGGAAAACTTACATAAAGTGTATTCACACGTAGCGCAAGTTATGAACAGTGCATAGGGCCTGAGCAAAGTCGGTCTGAACTGCTAGTATATACATTTATATATATATATATATATATATATATATATATTATATATATATATATGGAAACTGTCTCCTGCATATGGCACTTATATATATATATGGAAACTGTCTCCTGCATTATGGCACTTATAAATAATACATCCACTTTTTTTCGACATTGATCTATTTCAATTTCTTTCAGATAGAAGATAGGCTTGATGAAGTATTAATAATTAAACGGAGAAGGAGACTATCTGGTAAAACTTATTAAGAATGATACATATAGAGAGATGTTGTACTACTTCCTTATTTAGCACAGATCCGAGCAGTAAAGTAAAAGGCTTTCTTACATCGAGGGATCTCTACTGTGTAGGGGTGGAGCTTTGGTGCTTGTCGGATTTGTGGGAGTATTTTCGTCGAAGGGGTAAAAGTGCTTGTACTTCGTCACAGAATCCACCATTAAAATACTTGTAAAACCGGCAGATAGATGCAACATTTGCTCGGTGGGATAGGGGCTAAATCTTACATGACAGTTCATGACCTATTAGGTTGGCGTCATTCCTTTGGACCCTGTCCAGGAGTAAGATACTAGTACCAGATGCACCAGCGCACATGTGACAGCAGTACTCCATACATGGGTGAATGGTGTCTTCGTAGAGGTAGATAATATTTTCAGGAGTAATTAACTTTCTAGCAAGATAGAAAGAGTCCTCCTTCTTTGCAGCAGCCTTAGCAATGATCTCAATACATCTATTTCAACTCTTGTTTCCTGTGAACGTCTAGCCAAGCTTGAACGAAGTGCTCTTAGTCAAAATATCTCTAGACATAGCTAGCTATTCCTAGTTGGTAAAGTTTTGTTTTGGCATCATTGACCGTTACTACCCATTTATTTCCTCATTACATTATACTGAAAATCTTCCTCTAGGGTTTCGGCCCTTTCTATAGATATGCGCTCATTAGTTTACGTGCCTGCTATAGACGGTGTTAAGTTGTGGCGGGGGAAAGAGGATTTTATAAGAGAGAAAAGATTTTACCACTTCCATTGTATCTTAACCGATTTTGGTAGTGAACTCTCAGCAGATAGAATATAGGAATCCGCGATTATTGAGAAAGTAGATAGGTAATAGGCCTATAACACACATCAGATATTTTGCTGCAGTGTGTGCGAATTACATTTATATATAAGCTGAAAATAGAACATGGCAGCAGGAAAGTAATGATAAAACAAAGCTGTTGAAAAGGGGTTATAGGCAGTAAATTAGATTTCGGAGCCGGTTTTTACCTATGCAAAGGCAGGATTAGGAACCTCCTTAGACGTGTAACAGCACTTGATTTTAAGGCGTATGTGACTCTATACACGTAAAAGACTGCATCTCGAGTGAGAAAATTCATTACGCAGCCATTTTTCCAGTGATATTGGCAATAGATTTTATGTAAGTTTCCATTTATGTCAGAAGTGAACGGCCGACTCAGAAGCTTTTCGAAGCAAGTAGCTTTCTCGAGACAAGAATCATTCATATCAATGTGAAAGCAGTGCTGATAATAATCTAGCATGTGGTTGTGGTAACTTAATCAACTTTCAATACTACGTTTCGTCGTTGGCCTGCTTTCTCGTGCAGGTGTGCGTTCTCCGAATCATACGTGTGCTACTAATTCGGTTATCTGCAACGAAGGCAATCTTTTATTAGAAAAATACTACATCTATTGATCTAAATAACTAATGCCTATAGAGAGTTCCTTATCTTTTAAGCGTATTGCTGAATAATTGCCGCAGTTAACAATACAGTGCGTTCGAGGATTACGATGTCATTTTAAAACAAAGATAGCGAGGTAATTGTGGCAATGGCCATCAACAATATTAAAACATGATATTTAGCAGATACATGTATTTAGTCAACGCTTTTATCGTTCAATAGATGAAAGTTGAAAAGATGGATTACAAGCAAAATTGTATGTCAAATAAATTATCACGCGTTGTAGATTGCGGAAGTCGAATGGATGAACCGCAGGGTGAATGTGAAAAATTATTTTAGTTGTATTTCTGATGAAAACCGTCTGTGAGAAAATTTTGCTGACATTGAATATGAACACACTATGTTGTAATCCGTAGATAAGCAGTCCTATAATAGATACCGCGGACTGTAAATTCTTGCTAAGAGTTGTTACCTGAAAAGTTTCTATTTATGTAGAACGCATAACGGTAGGACTGAAATATTTTTCGTTGTAGTAACAAAGTTAGTGTTATTATGGATGCCTGGTAAGAGGTTCCTTGAATCGCCATAGAGGAGAGAGGGGCTAACAATACTTATTCTATGAGAAAAAATATTGGCAGAAGATAAAACGATCATCGCTTACTAGATTTTGAACTGATTTTCTATTCTGCAACAATACACCATCTCATTGGTCCTGGATATGCTCTTAAACAATATCCACTGGTGAGGCCCCAGCTTGTGGGCTTTCGATAGTGTGGAGTCAACCATTAATTGGCATTGCTCCCAGGGCCACTCTGACTCGAAGTGATAATACCTGTCGGGTCCCAATTATTGATTTAATAAAAACCGACTTGAAATACAAATATATTCTATTAAAAATTGTTTTATTCAAAATCACTGGATTCGGCATTAAATAACCTGAAAAGGGTTGATATGCCCTAAAACAAAAAGAACCAACCAAACCAACTACACCATCTGAGACAGACACACTAGAAGGAAAAACTGACATTTAATTAAGACGGCTAGAACCGGCTTATTTCAAAGAGAGGAATTGCGTAAGCATTTCTAATCTACAAACGGCCTTCTAACGCATGTGTATTCTGGTTAGAGGAGCTGACATTACGATCTTGTAGTTCTTTCTAGGAGTTGTCGACGTCTACCTACATTTGTTTTATATAGAAATCACCACTTATCAACGTCCAGGGGTTACTCGAGGATAAGGCTTAAAAAATGTACAGTAATCACTGTGACAATATCGTAGTAGCTATTAGTAGTGTACATTTGATAAATTGGATTATTTAAAGGAAACGGCGCATAACAAAAATGTTGACCTGAAGACGACCATATGGGTCATGTTTACAGAAAAAGCGGAATAGAACAGATTAGTTTGACGGAGAGAATTGTGGTAAAAAGAAGCAGAGGACGACAGCTAGAAACATATGGTGACAGTTTGAACAGCTGGGCAACGTCGAAAATGATGAGCAACAATGAATTCATGAATGTCTCGAGGAAGAGAAGTAGATGAAAAGCCAAAGCCGTCAATCAGAATGCAAATTAAATGAGTTTTCATAGAAACGTTAATTAACTTTTTATAAAGGAGTCACCACTTATGAAGGCCAGGAGGTCACTCGAGGATAAGGGTTAATGGGTATACATTAGTCAATAGAATTATAGCGTAGTAATCATAAGTAGTGAACATTTTATAAATTGGATTACTTAGGGGGACGACTAATTAAGAACTTGTTTACATTGGACTTGAAGACAATCAAGTTGTAGTCAGCTGGAAAGCAGGTAAACGGAACAGAGTTCCACAGGCGTGCCGATCTAAGAAAGAAGATTTGCTCATGGGATCTATGTTTAGGTTTAAGCACAGATAAAGAGTGTGGGAAATTATTGATAGTGGTTTTGGCTAAATGAGTGTTTTTCGTGAAAGTCTGGCGAGGGGGGATCATAGATTGGAGCTCAGACGAGCACTTGCCATGAAAATAACGATAGAATGGAGACACGCCGTCAATCAGAATGCACATTAAATGAGTTTTCATAGAAACGTTAATTAACTCATGTTTGCTGCGTGTTATTGGTTTTTCTGTTCAAAAATCTTTTTTTTTTCGCTATCAAAAAGAATGAGCTTTTTTTATAAACGAGTCACCACTTATGACGGCCAGGAAGCCACTTGAAGATCGGGCTTAATGGGTATACATTAATCAATAGAATTATAGCGTAGTAATCATAAGTAGTGGATATTTTGTAAATTGGATTACTTAGGGGGACGACTAATAAAGAACTTGTTTATGTTGGACTTGAAGAAATCCAATTGTAGTAAGCGGGAAAGCAACCAAACGGAAGAGCGTTCAACATGTGTGCAGTTCTAAGAAAGAAACTTTGTTCATGGAATCTACGTTTAGGTTTAGGCACAGATAAAACATTGGGGAAATTATTAATAGTGTTTCTCGTGAATATTTGGCGAGGGAAGACGATAGATTGAAGCTCAGACGAGCATTTTCCATGAACATAACGATAAATAAAAACAGGCTCACAACATCCCTTCCGTGACAAAGATTTTACTAGGATACGAAGTCAATTTTAAACTTTGTAAAGGCAGGATAAGTCTTTCTTGCAGCTCCTGCTTAGATGTGGTATCAGTACTTTATCCTTGGACGTAGCAGGCTCTTGTATAGGTAAAGAATTTCATCAGCAGTAGAATATCTACTAGATTGATAGAAAGATCCGTTCTTTTTTCCAGCGACATTTGGTTGGTTGGTTGTTTTTGTTTTACGGCATATTAACCTTTTTCAGGTTATTTAATGCCGAATCTAGTTATTTTGAGGAACGATTTTTAATAAAGTATATTTGTTGTTGTTGTTTTTTTAGACATATTCTATTTAACCCATAGTTGAGACCCTAACAGGTACTACCACTCCGGGTGAGAGTGGTCCTGGGAGCAGTGGCAATTAAAGCGTGGCTCCACACTCCACAAGGCCCGCAAGGTGGGGCCTCCCCATCGGATATAGTTTTAGGTCATATCCTGGACCAGCGACATTTGGAATGGATTTGATGTACAAACGTGGAATGTCCAAATAGTTACCCATCTATTACTGAATAGACTAAATGTTTCTTAACCTAAAAAAATCTTAAGCGAACTATTGTTCCAACTTTAGTTTTGCTGCATATAATACAACATCTCAGGCATATCTGACTTACAGATAATTGATTCAGAAGTAAGAAATACAGGATATGTGAAGGTCGCCAATATCTATAATATGAGTAAGTCAGTGGCTAGAAATAGCTGGATTCGAACTTTCATCAATCAGCTTCGTTATTGATTTAACCTCTTGTATGGATGTAGCGTTGTGCGCGGATCAACATAAGTTGCGTCGATTTTAAGTCGCAAGACAAATTATAGGAAATAAATACTACTTGCGTGTTCTTTGAACCGCAACATTTATTTCCTCATTTGTTAAACCGTGACATCACACATGTGATTGAGAACGTTCTTCACAGTTCTCACGAGATCTCGAACGTTATCTCATTACCCGAATAACCGTTCAATTTTCTTTTTTTATAGTACGCGTTATGTTAAACAAAGATGTCATTTTTTTATTTTATTTTTTTTTTTTTTAAATCAGATTCATACTTCGACAGACGACAGTGCATGGACGCATACTTATAGAGAAAGAGTATAATTATAATGGGATTAGAGAATTTGGATTATTAGAATCGTCTGGCATTCAGAAGAGCTAAGGAAGCATGAACGATTGTTGGTTGTTCTTGCCTTCCATAGCATTTGACATATGCAGGCGTGCAGTGTATCTTTTACGTCGGAATTTATCGGAAGCGGTCACCGGAAATGAACATAAAGGAATATGACAAATCATTTATTATCTTGGCTGTCTCGCAATGATTTTTCATCCACTCCTATTGTTCAAATTTGGTGGACCATTTTGGAGGATCAAGATCTGACAATGTTCATTCATTCTTTATCTTTATCTGTGCCTAAATCAAAACGTGGATTCCAAGAACAAAGCTTCTTACTTAGAACTGCAAGCTTGTAGAACTCTGTTCCATCTGCCTGCTTCCCACCTGACTACAACTTGGATGTCTTCAAGTCCAACGTTAACAAATTCCTAATGAACCGCCCCATTAAGTAAACATTTCATCAAATCTCCACACTAACGTACTGTATTGGCAATAACCCTTATCCCTGAGTGGCTTCTGGGCTTTGATAAGTGGTGACCACCGTGTAAAAAAAAAATTCCCACTGGATGTTTTATTTGGAGTTCAGTATCGCTCTTAACAAACACATGGGCGCATATGTAAAATAGAGCACTTTATTACATACTGGAATTAAGTTGAATGCCTACTAGAGATAACATGAATATCTATTGAAAATAAGTCGGATCCGTACTAGACACTATTCCGCGAGTGTTTAATTGTTCGCTCTGTATATGGCTTTATTAGCGTAACCTGAAATACTGTTTATCCTAAATAAAGTAATTTTATTTAATATTCAAAATAAAATAGAATTAACATCCTCAAACTTAGCTTTGTACGACAGCTAAGTCTCTCTCTCGGTTCAGAATGTTGAGATCCAGCAACAAGCAAGAGCAAGATAGCCAGCAACAAGTAAACTTCAGACTAGCTTAATACGGGTACTGGTCTTCCGCTTTCTGCTTTTTTAAATCCGAGATTTGCTTCTCATAGAAAGGTTGCCTTCACCACGGCTTACGGGAGTCCTTTCTACCCCAATGCACATACACACACACAAATATATACGGTGCTAGTTGGGCGTTGACCCAGAAAAAGAGTTCATTCGCCTTTTGGAAGGTTTTGTTTTTAATCGTTCAGGGAGACTAGCCGCCCTCCTCACCAAACAAGTCTGGTGGGGGAACCAGTTTAGTCGCCGGTGACCCGACCATGAGGCAGGTAGTTCTGGGTTAAATGGTACGATAGCATATGACATGACCTGACATATAGTACCAGTAGCATATGACATGACCTGACATATATATATATACATCCTCAAACTGATCTTCTTATGGAAATATTTACACATGCTTCTACAATGCATAATGCATATTTTCCCAGGTGATGTATTATATATATATATATATATATATATATATATGATGATTGCAACGTCTTTACAGACGAGTGCCACTCCCTCAGACATTTAAAATCCATGAGCCCAAATGTCTGAGAGAGTATCTATACAAATATGATGTTACAGAGTCTTAGCTTTGTACGACAGCTAAGTCTCTCTCTCGGTTCAGAATGTTGAGATCCAGCAACAAGCAAGAGCAAGATAGCCAGCAACAAGTAAACTTCAGACCAGCTTAATACGGGTACTGGTCTTCCGCTTTCTGCTTTTTTAAATCCGAGATTTGCTTCTCATAGAAAGGTTGCCTTCACCACGGCTTACGGGAGTCCTTTCTACCCCAATGCACATACACACACACAAATATATACGGTGCTAGTTGGGCGTTGACCCAGAAAAAGAGTTCATTCGCCTTTTGGAAGGTTTTGTTTTTAATCGTTCAGGGAGACTAGCCGCCCTCCTCACCAAACAAGTCTGGTGGGGGAACCAGTTTAGTCGCCGGTGACCCGACCATGAGGCAGGTAGTTCTGGGTTAAATGGTACGATAGCATATGACATGACCTGACATATAGTACCAGTAGCATATGACATGACCTGACATATATATATATACATCCTCAAACTGATCTTCTTATGGAAATATTTACACATGCTTCTACAATGCATAATGCATATTTTCCCAGGTGATGTATTATATATATATATATATATATATAAAAATAAAAAATATAAATAAATGAGATAGCCTTAAGATAATAATTTTTCTCTGCAGATAATACATTAGTTATTAAACTGAGTTAAGTCAAAAAGACCAAATACTAAAACTAGATATTATTAGATTTGATACAAATCAACACAAAAATTTAATTATTTTACTTATTTCTTTATGCGTGCATGAGAATAATTTTGTTGTACGGAGGGAATAAAAGTATATATTAACCGAAACTAGATACGTCCTATCGAATTGGGGGCGATCAATATTACATTTTCCCACTTCTTAATCAATTAAGAATTGAAATATTAATTACAACGACCGCTATAATCACCAATAAAATTATTTACATGAAAATATATAAAATATTAAATATATAGACTCAATTTTTAAATTCATAGTATTATATTACATATAAAATATTTAAATGAATTATAAGATAATATTAATTTTTACATAATAACATACAGATAGTTTTAAAACTTTATATATAATATTCTTTTTATTTTTATTTTCTTATTTTTATTTATTTATTTTTTTAGTTATATTTTTTATTAATTTATTTATCTTTTAATAGACCTACTTTCCATGACTCAATCACTGTATCCTCTTCTTTTCTTCCTCTTTTTTTTTTCTTCTTTTTTCCATTACGCGCTGTTCTATTTCTTTCACTATATATCCGTATACTTTCGCCCCCCCCTTCCTAGGTTAGTAAACGCGTGTCAAGGCATTTACATGTCAGAACGTACATCTTAGAGGCGTGTGTGTGTATGTGTATGTGTTGCGTGTGTGTGTGTGTGTGTGTGTGAGTGTGTGTGTGTGTGTGTGTGTGTGTGTGTGTGTGTGTATCTATGGTTACATCGAGCTGCCGCTTATAAGTGTCTAATCTAATTTTTTTATTTGTTATTTTTAATTTTTAATTTTTATTTTTTTAAATCCCTACCACCCTCTCTATAAATGTATTAAGTGGATTGCTACTACCACCACCTTTGGTTTTTTGAGGGTCGAAGCACGATTTTTCTTTTCTTTTTCAGTATCAAAAATGTAATTGTCTGATTTAGATGCTTGAAAATACCATAAGGTTGAAATAAATTATTGCATCG
The DNA here is from genome assembly GCF_053919585.1 of Euprymna scolopes. Classification (NCBI taxonomy): domain Eukaryota; kingdom Metazoa; phylum Mollusca; class Cephalopoda; order Sepiida; family Sepiolidae; genus Euprymna; species Euprymna scolopes. Next base: position 103,182,158 of record NC_136508.1, read on the forward strand.
ACAATTATGTAATTTCCGTGTTATAATTTTTATCTTATTGCTCTGTTTACCACATTGAGCTCTCATACCCGGATTTCCTCTGGATTTATTCCATTATAACACTATATATATATATATATATATATATATGATGATTGCAACGTCTTTACAGACGAGTGCCACTCCCTCAGACATTTAAAATCCATGAGCCCAAATGTCTGAGAGAGTGTCTATACAAATATGATGTTACAGAGTCTTAGCTTTGTACGACAGCTAAGTCTCTCTCTCGGTTCAGAATGTTGAGATCCAGCAACAAGCAAGAGCAAGATAGCCAGCAACAAGTAAACTTCAGACCAGCTTAATACGGGTACTGGTCTTCCGCTTTCTGCTTTTTTAAATCCGAGATTTGCTTCTCATAGAAAGGTTGCCTTCGCCACGGCTTACGGGAGTCCTTTCTACCCCAATGCACATACACACACACAAATATATACGGTGCTAGTTGGGCGTTGACCCAGAAAAAGAGTTCATTCGCCTTTTGGAAGGTTTTGTTTTTAATCGTTCAGGGAGACTAGCCGCCCCCCTCACCAAACAAGTCTGGTGGAGGAACCAGTTTAGTCGCCGGTGACCCGACCATGAGGCAGGTAGTTCTGGGTAAAATGGTACGATAGCATATGACATGACCTGACATATAGTACCAGTAGCATATGACATGACCTGACATATATATATATATATATATATATATATATATATATATATATATATATACATATAACTACTTAATTTACTCACATGAAATTAATATACGAGAGCATGAAGAGTCCTAGAGTGGATGAAACGCGGAATATTCAGTGTAGCTTAATCGCCATATATATTTTATAAATTACTATATATATACATATATATATACATATATATATATATATATATATATATATATATATATATATATATATATATATATATATATACAGTGATGATCATATTTATTGGCACGGTAAAATAAAAGTTAAATTTTGTCTAATAAATTATTAAAAAGGGATTAAATTAAAGAAAATAACAAAGTATATTATGTATTTTTAACTGGCCTTTCCGATGCAGCAATCGGATTTTAGAAAAAATAAATAACAAAGGAACAACAAACATAATTGCAAAAAACCCTTGTTCAAAATTATTGGCACGGCTTTGTTTTTCTTTTAGTATCAGTATAATATCTATCAATTTCCGGTTTACATGCTTTCTGAACTTTTTTATAGCCATATTATGCTTGTTTAACGCTAATTCAGTGAATAATTTTTTTCAGATAATTTTTAGATAGCGATTTATTTAAACTATTATAAGTGACTAAATTATAATTTTCAATCGCCATGGTTAAAACTAAGGAACACAGCGAAGACGTCAGGAAGCTTTTTGTAGCATGCCATACCAATGGGGAGGGCTATGATAAGATTTCAAAGAAGCTAAACCTTCCCAAATCCACTGTTAGAGCCATAATAAACAAGTTCAAATCGCAAGGCCACGTTATGAGTTTAGAGGGTAGAGGGAGAAAAAGGATTCTTTCCCCAAGAGATGAACGGAAAATTGTTCGACAAGTAAAACAAAACCCAAGGATCTCTGTTGGGGAGATTGTTGATGAACAGAGCACCTCTGGAGTGAATGTATCTCGACATACAGTTGGTAGAGTTTTGAAGAGAGCTGGTTTAAAAGCATGTCGTCCGAGAAAGACTCCCTTATTGAAGCCTATGCACCTGAAAGCAAGGCTAGCCTTTGCAAAACGTCATATTGATAAAGATGTTGTATTCTGGAAACGTGTTCTATGGACTGACGAAACGAAAATAGAGTTATTTGGCCATAATAAAGTGTCTTATATTTACAGAAAATCTGGCGAAGCTTTCCTGCCTAAGAACACCATACCCATAGTGAAGCACGGTGGAGGCAGTTTGATGTTTTGGGGATCCTTTTCTGCCTCTGGACCAGGGCGACTTGTTAAGGTCACAGGTAGCATAAAAAAGGAAGATTATGTTAAAATATTGGATGAAAACCTGAAAGACTCTGCTAAAGAGCTCTCACTTGGTCGTCGTTGGTGGTTCATGCAAGATAATGACCCAAAGCATTCGGCTAAACTGACTAAGAAATGGCTTGAGGACAATCATATTAATGTTTTGGAGTGGCCATCACAAAGCCCAGACCTTAATCCAATTGAAAATTTATGGAGAACATTAAAATTGAGGGTAATGCAAAGGAAGCCTAAGAATCTTATTCAATTGGAGGATTATTGTCAGGAAGAGTGGGCTAAAATTACTACTGAAGAGTGCAACAACTTGGTTGTAAACTATGAAAAGCGACTGAGGAAGGTAATCAAGGCCAAAGGCTATACAATTGATTATTAAATAAATCGTGCCAATAATTTTGAACAAGGGTTTTTTGCAATTATGTTTGTTGTTCCTTTGTTATTTACTTTTTCTAAAATCCGATTGCTGCATCGGAAAGGCCAGTTAAAAATACATAATATACTTTGTTATTTTCTTTAATTTAATCCCCTTTTTAGAATTTATTAGACAAAATTTAACTTTTATTTTACCGTGCCAATAAATATGATCATCACTGTATATATATACTTCAGAAAAAATTGTTTAACAATCGGCTGGTATAGAAATCTGTGATCATAATATTTACAAAATATTACTGGCAGTAATATTCTAAAAGTATCATCCCATCTAAATAAGAATTGATTTATATTCAAGATAGAACAAATAAATTAAATTATAGTGATTCAATAAACAAAAAAATTTTTTTGAAGTGAAATGTTTGAGTTTCATATAAAGATTGTTATTATTCTAAGCCAGACAAAGAATACTTTAGAAATTTTATCTTCTTATCCTATAGAATTTCCATTTCTGCCATCTCTTTATAGGAGAAAATATTAGCAAATGCTTATAAAGATATGTAACCCATTTGCTAAAAGCAATGAGACATGGGAATCCAAGTCCAAATTAATTGATTAATCAGAAGTCATATGGCAAGGGAAATTGAAGAAAATGATATAAAAGTTATACAAAGGTAGACATAAAAATCTTATTAGGAGATACAATTTCTGAATTATCGTTTGTCTTGCTAAGAATAATAAAAATCTTTGATATGAAACTCAAACATTTCACTTCAAATTTTTTTTTTAAATGGATCGAACCACTATAATTTAAATATATATATATATATATATATATGTACATATATATGTATACGTATATATGTATATATATGTATATATACATATATATACATATATGTATGTATAGATATGCGTGTGTGTATATATATGCATATATATATATATATATATATATATATATATATATATATATATTTAAAGGAGATTAGAATAATAGTCTAAAGAGCTAAGTGTATTTTAATGTAACAGTGAAATTACTAGTTTAATTAAAATACATGAAACTGATTTTTAATTTAATTAAAATTTGATTTTTAAATTTTAAATTTTTTTTTTAATTTTTAAATTGTAAATTGCATTACTTAATATATATATATATATATATATATATATATATATATATATATATATATATATAAGGTGACAGCTGTGTGCTTCCAAAAGTGATAACAGAGTATATTAAAAGAAGTGTAGCCATCAACAATTGTAGGTTTTTTCAGAATTCTATCGCTTTTTTATATTTTATAATATTTTTATAACGCGTTTCACCCTTTGTACAGCTCTTCATTTATTTTTTATATAAAAGTTTATTCAGTTAAAAATTGATTACATTTCTTTTTGGAAAACATTATATCTCTGCAAGCAACGATTGCGTTTTTCAAAAAAATGCGAAGGTTTAATCGGTTAGAGTGTAGTCAATTTGGTTGGTAGGAGATGTTGAATCTATTTGGTTAATATTTTTATGAACATTTTATGAGTTTTTCCTTTTCGATGTGTGTGTATCAGTGCACGCGTGCATGTGTGTTACCGGAGGGATGTGCGTTGCGTGTGTGTATGCGTGTGCATGGGTAAAAATTAATTTTTCACATGTGTGTATATGTGTGTGCGCGCATACCCGTGCATATCTGCGTGTGTGTTAAAGCGGGGATTGGGAGTTGCATGTGTATATACGTGTGGATGCGTTAAAATCTTTGGTTTCATTTTTTACATGTGTGTGTTTGAGTTTGCGTGTGTATCCGCATACTTGTTCGTGTGTGCTTTTTAATGTGAGAGGGAAGGTGAGAGAACGGCATAAAATTTCTACATATGCAAATTTAACATACATACACATAGACATACACTTACACGTACACATACATACATGCTATTCACAAATAAAATAAAAATAAATGATAAATATATAAAAAAAATATGGTAATAGGTGTATACATATATTTAAACATACACACCTTCACACACATATATTGCAACGTCTTGTCAGACGAGTGCCACTTCCCCCAGTCACTGAACATCCATTTTTTTTTAGTCCTGTTAGCGAATTCACACGCTCAAGCAGACACGACATTGAAGACGGTCCTTGGCTTACTTACATACATATATATATATGTATATACACACACATACATACACATACATACACACAAACATACATGCATGCACACATCCATCCATACATACACAATTCATATAACACATACATACAAACATATACATACACACATGCACACACATATACATATGCATAAACATATATACTATCATATACAAATACATAAACACGTATGCATACATATTCACATACATATACGTACACATGTGTGTACATATACATCCATACACATAAAGTTACTTACATATACATACACATACATATATATGCACCTATACGCATACATATATATGCATATATACATATACATGCATACACACAAATAAATATACTTATATACATACAAACACACATAAACATATATACACAAATAAATAAATACATAAAAATATATATATACACACATACATATACATACATATAGAAATAGGTATACATACAAATACATACACTAGTACATATATTAACATACATACATACACACATATGCATATATAGAATGATGGCAGATCAATTATTACATGCTTCCAGCATTTCAGGGCTACACACGTGACACTTTCTCCATCGCCACGGACAATTATTATAGACAAATGCCTGGGGAAGTATCAATACAAAGATGATGTTACAGAGTTTTAGCTTTGTACGACAGCTAAGTCTCTCTCTCGGTTCCAAATGTTGAGATCAAGCAACAAGCATGAACATGATAGCCAGCAACAAATCAAACTACAGACCAGCTTAATGCGGGTACTGGTCTCCCGCTTTATGTTTTTTTTTTAAATCAGAGATTTGCTTCACACATAGGGATTGCCTTAACAGGGCTTTTGGGAGTCCTCTCCACCCCACACACATACCGAAATAAAGTTATGCACGTACACATACAAGCATGCATACAAACAGATGCACGCAAACATACATACGCAAGAATAAACACACATGACAACATGCACATGCACACATACATTCATACATACACGCATGCACATACATATGCACACACACGTACACATATAAGTAGATGTAGAATATATATGAAGGAGCATTTATGATACCGATGATGATGGTTGTTACGAACAGTTGAATTCAACATGAAGAAATGAGTACACTCCCAAACACACAGAACATAGAATAGTGAGACGTTCGCTTTGCCGGTAGTACAGTTTTTAAAATGAAAACGCGTACATAACGGTACAAATCACCAACCTATGCATATATATATATATATATATATATATATATATATATATATATACATATATAATTTAAAGGAGATTAGAATAATAGTCTAAAGAGCTAAGTGTATTTTAAGGTAATAGTGAAATTACTAGTTTAATTAAAATACAGGAAATGCTCGTTGTAATTTAGATATATAATAAGCTCGATAGTTAAATGTCCTAGAGCTAATTCAATATTAAGTAATGTGATTTATAATTTAAAAATTAAAAAAAAAATTTTTAATTTAAAAATCAAATTTTAATTAAATTAAAAATCAGACATAAATACAAAATTTTATTTTTAAATTAATTTTTTTTTTTAATTTTTAAATTATAAATCACATTACTTTATATATATATATATATATATATATATATATATATAAACAGTATATACATATGCTCACACATATACACGCACATACATACACACACACACATATATATACATATATATATATATATATATATATATATATATATATATATATATATATGTGTGTGTGTGTGTGTGTGTGTGTGTGTGTGTATACATGCACATACATATATTGATTAAAATTTATTTATTATACAGAGATTGTTTGGTATTGAATGTGGGCAGATTAATGTATTTTGTTTCCAGCCATTCGCTTAGTTAAGGAACATGGTATTATATTGCATGTGGGTGTACGTGCCCGTGGATGCATGCGTGTGCTTTATCTTCCTTGTGTAGAAGGTGCATATTTGCAGTAATGTCTTCTCCATTATTAAATAATTTCTCTCTGATGGGTTCATAAGAACAGTTGTTGATAGGCAGAAATCAGAAACTTCCTGTCCTGCATTGATTATCTTCCAAATCTCATCCCTTCATCATCCGTAGATATATATATACTGACGACAATACAATTTATGGTAGCACATCAAAGGACGTAAACATCTAAGCTATCTTTAATTCTTTCCAATCTGATCTTGCGCATGTGGTACAATGAGGAAAGAGGTGGCTCGTTACTTTTAATGTATCTAAAACCTAGCTTTTATCTTTACGCTCTGATCTTTCAACGATCTGATCTCCATCTGACATCAGTAAAAATGAATGGCTCTGATCCTGGGGAGGCTTCATGTTTTGACAAGCTCATGGGCTTTACTTTTACTCCCAATCTGAAATGAAACACGCATATCAAATGCATTGCCAAGGTCGCTGGGAAAATGGTGGGATCCTACCGCTTCAGTAAATATCTCAATCCTGATGCAATTCTCAACCTATATAAAAGCTAGGTACGGCCAACGATTGAGTACTGTTGCCACATCAGGCAGGAGCTGCTAGTAGGGTGTATGTGTATATATATATATATATATATATATATATATATATATATATATATATATATACATTCATCCTCTTATATATATATATATATATTTATATATATATAATCACTTATTTTCCATTTTATTTGTGTATATGCTATATATTTATGCATAGCTCTGTGTATGAGCGTATGCATATTTGTATGTGTCTTTATATTTGGGACAGACCTCCTACCTCTCCCTCTGTCACTCTTCCACTCACGAACACACACGTACCGTATGCTCACACACATACACATGTGAAAAAAAAAGAAATAATAGATTTTTACCAATACACACACGAAACACACGGCCCCGCCCTAACACACACGTACGCGCATGGGCGCGCATACACATAAGCACACACATATGAAAAAATGAAATCAAAGATTTTAACTCCTTCACAAGCATATACCATCTCAACTCACAACCCTTGCCCTAATACACGAACGTACTGACACACACACACACACACCAAAGAGGAAAAAACTCATAACTTGACAAATATTTACTAAATAGACCCAGTATTAACCAAATATACTATATGTTTATGCGCGCGGGTGTGTATTAGTGTGTGTGTTTGTGTGTTTGTGTGTGTGTTTTTTGTTCGTTGCAAACGGAATCAGAGATTGCTTCATTGCCGGGTTCAAACGCATTGTCCGGTGGTAATCGTAATACCCCGCACTGATGATTCTTAAAAGGATGAAACGCTAGTGTATCTAGATATTCGATAACTTTATATATTTTTTTTCTAGTTAAGCAAGCGATGAAAGATTATATGTTGTTTTTTTTGCCCATTTTGTTTCGCGCATCCACTTACCTATGGACCAACCTATCTTCGGGCCGCCGCACAAAACAATTTCAAATAAAAACACTTTATGACTAAAAAAAATTGAGTTGTGGGTTCATTTAATGCCACACAAACCAAGTATGCTGACCTGTTCCACAAACCCCAAAATCCTCAACATGAAATATCTCAAAAAAGAAAACACGAATAAACCTAGAACCCCATCCTCCTACGTAGACCCCTACTACAATGTCTCCTTCTCCAACATCAGGGGTCTACGTTCTAACCTTCCAGAGGTTGAAACCCAATTACAGGAGACAAAACCTGACATATTCTTTCTAAGCGAAACTGGAATAGGACCGACCACCTCCCTAGATGAGTTCATAATTAAAGGATACTCTAACCTAACATTTAAATCTGACCCCCAAGATAACCACGGCCATGGAATATGTGCCTATATAAAAGATGGCTTGCCATGTGGCAGGGATATCAGAGACGACCCTAATCTACCTTATATGTGCTTCCAGGTTGCGCTTGCTTACACCACCGCATTTATATTTGCCCTCTATCGCCCCCACAACAGTGGAATTACTGTCTTTAAGAGTATATCAGAAAAAATTGACCACATCCTGTCTGCTCATCGCTCGGCTAACATTCACATTTGCGGTGACGTCAATGTCCATAATGTGGAATAGCTGACCTACTCAAATAAGACTGATGATGAGGGAATGTTAATTCATGATTTTGCCATTGCCTATGACCTCACTCAGATTGTCCACGAGCCCACCCGTGTGCCTGATACTACCGGTCAATATGCAAGCCTCCTAGACCTTTTTCTCTCAACTTCCCGTGAGCTATGTTCATGTTCCGTTCTATCACCTCGGGGATCCTCCGACCACTCCGTCGTATCAGTTAAGATAAAAATGAAATATAATAAATCTACAGACGTACCTCTCAACCGTACTGTATAGCGATACTCTATGGCGGACTGGTATAGCTTCCGTACATTCATATCTGATCTCCCTCTCCATTCAATGTTTAAAAAGGATGTGTCCTCTATAGTATCAGACCTGACCGAATGGTTACTTGTAGGCATAGACCAATTCATACCATCCAAAAAATTCCAAAAAAAAACCTAACAGTCATCCATGGTTCTCCCCTGAATGTGCTGCTGCCATCGCACACAGAAATCACTTTTTCCATATCTACCAACGTAATAGATGCACTGAAACTAAAGCTGCTATCAGAACCGCCAGCAACCACTGTAAAAGAGTAATAAAAAATGCAAGAGAACTATATGCGCAATCCGTAAGGTCCAAAGTAGCTGAGCAGCGGCTTGGTTCCCATCAGTTCTGGCAAATAGCAAATAGGATCTTGAACAGAGACGTGCGTTCTATCTAAACCATTATCAATTGACCAGAGATCATCTCGACAGCATCCGACAAGGCCAAACTATTTGCCAAAAACTTTGCGGCATATTCCACCCTGTGTGACGAAGGACATCAACGCCCAATATTCCAACTTATAACAGACAACGCGCTGTGTAACATACACATATCTGTGCGTGAGGTCGCCAAGCTAATCACGAACCTTTACTCCAGATGTTCTAAGGGTTATATCTCATAGGATTAGCGAATCTCTTGACAAAGGCTTCATTTCTAGGGCAATTCCTCTCGACATATCAAAGGCCTTCGATAAGGTTTGGCATAAAGGCCTACTACACAAGATTTCCAGCTACCGTATAACTGGAAATGTTTTCTCTATCATTAAGTAATTTCTCTCAGATAGGATCATAAGAGTAGTTGTTGATGGGCAGAAATCAGAGGCCCACAGTATTAATGTTGGAGTCCCTCAGGGGTCCATACTGGGTCCAACTCTCTTCCTGATCTACATCAATGATCTCCCAAAACACATACTGAAATCTTTCGTTGACATCTATGCTGATGACACGACCATCTATGGCAACACATCAAAGGCCGTAAATGATGCTGTTCTCTCTGATTCTCTCTCCTCTGATCTGGAGCGCGTTGTACAGTGGGGAAAGAGGTGGCTGGTTACCTTTAATGCATCTAAGACCAAGCTCCTATCTCTACATAATAAACGCTCTGATCCCCATCTGGCATCAATTGAAATGGATGGCTCTCGTCTAAGGGAGGCCCTATGTTTTGATAAGTTCCTGGGTTTGACCTTTACACCTGATCTTTAATGGAACACATACATCAAGTCTGTGGCAAAGGTCGCTGGGAAAATGGTGGGATCCTTCTACCGCTCCAGAACATATCTCACTACTGATGCAATTCTCCATCTATATAAGAGCCAAGTACGTCCAAAGATGGAGTCCTGCTGCCACATCTGGGTGGGAGCTGCAAAAAACAGCCTATCCTGCCTTGACAGAGTACAAAATAGACTCCGTGGCATGGTTGGGGATGCCCTTTTTTCTACCCTGCAACCTCTTTGCCACAGAAAACATGTAGCGAGCCTGTCATTGTTCTATCATTATTTCAATGGCAGGTGCTCGTCTGAGCTCCATTCTCTGTTCCCCCTCGCCAATCTTTCTCAAAAAACACCCGACTAGCTTAAACCATCATCAAGTATTTTCCCCACTTCATATCTGTGGCTGAATCAAAACGTAAATACCATGAAAAAACCCGTACGTGATGGGAAAGTTAACAAAACGAAAGAAAAATGGCCTAAATAAACTTGTTTCCAAATTAACTCTTTAAAAATCGAAAATAAATATATCTGAGACGAGGGCTCGAACGTGTAATCTTAAGATTACGACACTGCTACTATACCGACTTATCTATTACCGTTTGGACGAAATTCGGTCGTTTTTTTATAATTAAACTATTTTAAATAAACACGTTTTTGCGCATGCCTGTATGGTTAAATTGTCATGAAGTAAACGATTTTTCTACCCCTCCCTGTAGAAAAGTTTCTAATTGGGGGCAAAGGAATTAATGTTTTTAGTTAAGTTTGTTATATTTGTCGTCCGAATGTCGGCTTCAAATGATATCGATTTTTCGAGACATACGTACATCTCTCGCCTCTGTCGAAATCTTTTCGAGACATACATACATACATACATACATAATACATACATACATACATACATACATAATACATACATACATAATACATACATACATAATACATACATACATAATACATACATACATACATAATACATACATACATGCATACATTACATACATACATAATACATACATACATACATAATACATACATACATAATACATACATACATACATACATACATAATACATACATACATAATACATACATACATACATAATACATACATACATACATAATACATACATACATACATAATACATACATACATACATAATACATACATACATACATTTAAAACGAATTTTGCACTTTATATTTTAGATTATATCTTTATTTTACTCACTATAATAGGCTATTAAGTAGAGCAACGCTTTGATGTCAGGAGAATTAATAAATCTCCAAGTATATATCCATTCTCAACAAGGAACATCATCTCTAAACAAAACAAATTGCGGAAAAGAAACACTTGTTAACAGTTCTTACTTTGGATCTATTCAAATATCAACTCTCGCCGTGATATAAAAAAAAACTCACCCCAAAATGTGATACACTTTTAAATCATACAAATTGACTTATACGAATAACGTCTTGCAAGTCGCTCCATAAATAAATTACGACCCACCAAAAACATTTTCTTTGAACGAGGTCAGTCTTCGAGAGGAACTCCTTTAAATGTATTGAGGTCAGAGCACTCGGTCATTTAATCGGAATACAATTTCCTAAAGTACTTCGCGCTTTATTGGTGCGTCCATTAACCCGTCCGTTGTAATTACTTTCGATATTTTCATCTGTCAGTGCCACTGGCTCGTGAGAAAATTATTTTGTTACGTTTTTTTTCTAGTCCCACCACATAAATAGTAAGAACACCTATAAATCAATATAATATGTTCTCTGAGTTTTTCTTGTCAATCTAATTTTATATATTCTTTGCAATAGAAACTTATTTCCGGAAGTGACCATCAAGGCGTATATCCATAATTATCTTCAAACAGAAAACAAAAAACACCAGACGTTGCTCTTGGGAAAATGAGGCAACATCATAATTACTGCAGATGAGTAAAACGTATTGTTTGAAGCAGAAATTACAAATAAGGTTATGAACAAAAAGAAAATTGATTTATTAATGATTTAGAATTGTATATAGTCATAGTTATCAGTCATGCCGTGCGTATTAGGGAAGATTACACGACATCTCAGTGTCTTTCTCTCGCCTATCTAGCAGCCTTATTCCAGTACTGTTAGAATCCATTATTTAAATTGCATTTAAATGAAATACACTCTTCAACACAATCTAAACAAAATGATGCAATGCCTGGTGTTATCGTGCCGTTAAACAAATTAGAGTTTCACATCTTCGTCGTAAATCGTAAAGAAAGATAAAAGACATTATTTTTTATAAACAAAAAAAAATGTAAATAAAAAAATTAAAGTTACCGAAAGGGAAATGCAGAATTCTTCCAACTCGTTTGGTAATTAATATCATATATATATATATATATATATATATATATATATATATATATATATATATATATATAGTCATCCATATACAGTACTAGACAGGCACCCTTTTCCAAGTCGTGGATCGGACCTACAACCATCATGTCGACAGACGGCAGCTCTAACCTTCGGACCAAGAAGTAGACCCCCGTAAATATTTCTCCTCAAATGACTATTAAATTAGCATTCGCCCTCCTCATAGTGCTCAATCTGTCAGTTTGTTAACAAACAAACAGTAGGCATCGCTTAATCGCTTAAATACGCGTCGGGTGACAAATTTGTAGAGTATATGATTATACCATATATATATATATATATATATTATAAGGTAAAATTAAAAGCCAAGAACAATGCGAGATTTTTTTTATATATAGAGTAAAATTAAATGCAAACAAAAGAAATAAAGTTCTTTTTTTTGTTGTTTGTTTTTTTCTTTTTCACACAAATTTTAACTCTAAACAACAGTAATTTTTTTTTCTGTTGTATTACAAGGTGAATATTTGTGTGAAAAAGAAAAAACAAACAACAAAAAAAAAACTTTATTTCTTTTGTTTGCATTTAATTTTACTCTATATAAAAAAAAATCTCGCATTGTTCTTGGCTTTTAATTTTACCTTATAATTTTTTTCAACAATGCTTCAAGCAAACTACAACCTACTTATATATATATATATATATATATATATATATATATATATATGTATATAAGTATCTCTCCACGAATAATAAACATAAATATATTCTTGACTGCGAAGAGGAGTGTGAAGCTTCCCCCAGTATTGCGGGAGTATCTTACAAGAGAAAGCGTATTTTGTTGTTATTGTGGTTGAAAACGCCCGAGGTGTAAACGAACTGTCGAGTATGGATACTTTAGCTCATATAAAATTAAAAGTATTGGAATGGTATTAAAACTCTTATGAAAGTTCATAAAAATAAAATAAAAAATGATGATTAAACAGACAAACCAGTAAAAATGATAATACTGGCAGCATTTCTCCACTCTAAAGATGGACGTTGTTTTCTGTCTAAAGTGCATAAAAAAGAAAAAGAAAATCATTCATGTTTTCTCTCTTTAAATTAGGTAAATATTTTATAATTGTCACCGTGTTCTGAAATAGTGTTATCGGCTTTTGCAATGCTCGTATATTATGTATGATGCTTTCAAGAGCATATAAATAAATTCATATCAACACACATATATATAAATAAAATATGGAAAAAGAATACATACTGAAATGTAATATATATATATATTTATATATATATGTATATATATATATGTATATATGTCTTATGCTTATGTAATATGTATATATATAAATATATATATAAATTGCATATTGATATGTAATATATATGCATATGTATATCACATAATATGGATATATATTACATACAGATATATACTATCTATGCATAGATGTATCACATACATATACATATATGTATATATATATATGTATAGGTATCATATATAAATATATGATATATATAAATATATCACTTAGAGATATGTAATATATATATATATATATATATGTATATATGTATATCACATAGATATACGTGATATATATATATATATATATATATATGTATATCACATGCAGATATGTAATGTATGTATATAATGTATGTTACATATGAGAAATAATATATATATATATATATATATATATTTATATAAAATGGGTTAAGAAATTCCAATGAAAGAAAGATGTATATTTAAAAAATGGGGTACGCAAATTTAAACTCATCGATATACTTAATGGCAGTGATAACACAACAGACGAAAAGCGAAAACCAAATCAACATACTTCCCTAACAAACATAACAACACAAAAGAACTAAATACCTTCTTTGAAAGGCTCTGGAACCTCAACCCACAACAAAAAGAAAACCCCACCAGTAATCTTACACGAAAATATAATCAAGCACTTAAAAAAAATTCAACACAATAACAACTTAGTTATAAAGGAAGCAGACAAAGGTAGTGCACTGGTTATGGTGAATAAGAACTTCTATAAAACAAAAATTTTTGAATCACTAGGGAATGAAAATTATTACAAAGAAATTAACTCTAACATAGACGACACAACCATATCTAAAATAACAAAACTCTGCACAACATACAATAGTACATTAACTAAAAAAGAGAAAGACTTCCTTACAAACTTCACAACAAAAACAAACATCTTCTATGGGCTACCCAAAATACACAAATCTAACCAGGTAAGACATGCCATCAACATACAAAAGTCGGAGTACATAAGCACCCCAAACCCCATCGACCTCACATTCAGACCCATAGTAGCAGGACAATCATGCCAAACAAGCAGACTTAGCAACCTAGTAGATATACTATTACAGCCCCTCACCAATCTAGTCAGAGATTTTGTAAGAGATGGCACACACTTCCTTAGCTCCCTACCACAAACAGTAAACGATGGGACAATACTAGCCACATTCGATGTTAGCAGCCTATATAGCAATATCCCACACAATCTAGGAAAAGAAGCTATCGCATATTGGATTGACAAACATACACAGATTTTACATCCCAGATTCAATAAACAAGTTGTGATTGATAGCATCGACATAATCCTCAACACCAACTCCTTCCAATTCAATAAAGACAACTACATCAAACTACTAGGCGCAGCAATGGGTACTAAAATGGCCCGACATATGCCACCCTAACACTCGCCTTCCTAGAAGAGACCCTTTATGAAAGGATAGAGCAAAAGTACGGGCACAACATAAAAACACTGTTCATAAAATCTTGGAAAAGATACCTAGACGACAGATTTATCCTCCGGAGAACCTCATGGGGGGATATCAAGAACTCCACACTTTGCTACAAAATCTACACTCAAAAATAAACTTCACACTAGAACAAAGCCCCACAGAACTACCTTTCCTAGACATCCTAGTTACAATAAAAAACAACAACATAATCACAGACATCTACCACTAACACACAGACACTCAACAAATTCTCCACTTCAAAAGCCACCATCCTAAAAACTGTCTAAAATTAATACCCTACTCCCTAGCACGTAGAGTCTGTACCATAGTAAACGACAGACACCTCCGTGCAACTAGACTGAATGAACTACAAATAACACTGCGGAAAAGAGGATACCCACTGCCACTAATACAGAAAGGTATTGAACCGGCTGAACAAATTCCAATAGATCAACTAAGAACCCCAAAAGAACACAACAAAAAACAAACTTTATCATACGTCTCTACACACAACACAAACAGCCCAGAACTAAGCACACAGATAACAAAAAACATATCATCCTCAATTAGAACGACAAACTAAACAACATACTTAAAACAACAAAAATAATAAAAAGCAAACGCCAACCCCAAAATTTAAAACACATTCTAACTTCATCCAAACTCGTTCCACACACTACAAAAGGGGTTACAAAATGCAACAAACCGCGGTGTGGAGTATGTGACATAATAATAGAAGGAAACACATTCAAAAACCCAGCACAAACATTCAAAATAAAAAAGAATCTAAATTGCACCTTCGGAAATGTAGTGTATGCACTAAGATGCACAGCAGGGAACAAATCCTACATAAGCGCCACCACAGATTTCAGCAATAGAGTGGCGTTACATGAGAGCAACATCAAAATTGCAGATAACACACACCTCTATGTTTCAAAACACGTACACACATGCAGTGGAAACAGCTTCAAAATAATGCAAATCTTCCAAACAGACAATTATTTTTATTTACTTACACAAGAAAAAAAAATCATCACCAGATTCACTCCTGAACTGAACAGAGCTTAATATCAACATACAAAAACATGAAATGCAAGACACACTCGCATGCACATCCATATACATATACCTATTAACAGCCACACATAAATCACAACCGAAACATTAAAAAACACACACGCGCACGCATAGAACCACACACAACATAACACCCCTCTCTTTAATACAAGACACTGAACAATACTCACCCTACTTAACCTCGAAACCAACAGCACTATGAAACACCTAAAACCATAGTATAATATCTGTTCCAAAACCTCTCTCCTCCTCAGTCAGTGGAAGAGAAACCTCTCATGACTGAGACAACTATCATCCCTTCTATCATCCCCCCATACCTATACCCCCTCCAATTGGCCCCCCTCTGGGGAACAAAATCTTCCCCACACTAGGAACCGATCCTGGGTCTGGCCATACCCACATGGGGAGAAAAATAAATAGAAACATTAAAAAAAACCCTATACATATTTTTAAATACACCCCTCTATCTAAACAAACATAATATAAAGAACACCCGAAAAGACTGAAACGAAAAATCACAATACTAAAATCCAAGAATCCAAAAAATAAATATCAAAATACAATGAAAGAACCCCTACCCTTATTTCAGAAGAGCTGCTCCCCTCCTCACACATACACATTAGTAACGACCTTGTATCACAGTCACCTTCCTAGGGAAGCAAATAATCTCATAATACTTTAAAACAGTACACACATTCTCAAACCAATAAAAAACACACACATACGCAGACACCCTACCCTAAAAGAAAAAGGGAAAAATACAAGCAGAAAGAGACAGTGAGAGAGAGAGAAAAAGCACACGAGAGTGACTACACCCTAGGTCAGCGCCCCACCCCCGAGAAGCCCAATAAAAGAGTAATAAAAATTTAACATGCCAATGAATAATATACACTTTCACGCCTCCAACACTTGGAAACATTTCAAATTTACTACGAAAATACAATTTTTACATCTCCAACACATTCGAAAATAATTTCTGACGAGGACACATCACAGAACGTCTGATAGGCGTAAAAACGATTTCAATGACTTAAAAACATAATTATAATGATCGAAACCTAATTCTCAATGAAAAACCAAGACACGGAATAATAAAATAGTGTTAAAAAATACACATTGTTGGTGACTACCCCCTTATTTAAATAAATATATATATATATATATATATATATATATATATATATATATATATATATATATATATATATATATATATGTATATAGAACATTTATGTATGGAATATTAGTATATCACATATGAATATGAAATATATATGCTATATGTAGATGTGTAGTATATATATATATATATATATATATATATATATATGAGTGTGTGTGTATATATTTTATGTAGATATGTAATATGTATATATTGCATATAAAATATAATATACGTATATATCCTATTATGTAAAATGTATATATACATATGCATTTATTTATCCCACATAAATATGTAATATATACATATATATATATATATATATATATATATATATATATATATATGCATACATATATATATGCTAGCAAAATACACGTCGTTGACTGGGTTCAAAAACAGCCTACAGACAATATTTATGAAAGCATTATAGGTTATGAAAAGAAAGGGTTGTAAAGATGTAGCTTCGAATTTGGGTATCAAAACCAAAGCAGAATATGATGAAAGTAAAAATAAAATAGATAAACGTCATAATTTATTATACCGTGCCTGTTCACACTGAAAAACTTATCACAATATTATGTGGATCTATATTAAAAAACCTTGTTAAACTGTGTGAAATATTTTTATTCTTGCGAAGTCAGATGCGAACAGACACCCCATAATATTATTATGCCATATTTCTTTCAAACTGAAACATAATTATCAAAGTATACTTACGCCAATCGATATGAAAAGTCCTTATTAAAGTGTGTGCTTATTTCCATTCCATGGAGGCCGTGGACGAACGTAGACGCCACAATTTTATTATACGATCCATATTACAGTTAAAACATACTTATCAAAGTATTTTTATGAACATCTATATAAAAAATCTTGTAAAAAGTTTTTTTTTTAAATTTTGTTAATTTTTTATTTGCATACATTTATGACCAGGTGCGAACGCCGACCACACAATTTTAATGAACCACCGTTCTGCCAGATAAAACGCACCTATTCCTGTGTCCCGATAAATCTTCTATCATAATATGTAATCAGTTTGTTTAATTGTCAACCATACAGGAGCCTATTCCTGACCAGACACACACACACACACACACACACACACACACACACACACACATACACACACGCATTCACCTTTATATTATAGACATATATATATATATATATCACATATACGTATATAATATATATATATGATATAATATATATATATCACATATACGTATGTAATATATATATGATATAATATATATATACCATATATGTATGTAATATATATATGATATTATATATATAACATATACGTATGTAATATATATGATATAATATATATATATATATATATCATATATACGTATGTAATATATATATGATATGATATATATAGCATATATGCGTATGTAATATATATATGATAAAAATATATACATATCACATATACGTAAATAATATATATATATATATGATATAATATATATATATCACATATCACTGATATGTAATATATATATGATAGGATATATATATATATATATATATCACATATACGTATGTAATATATATGATATAATATATATATATATACCACATATACGTATGTAATATATATATGATATAATATATATCACATATACGTATGTAATACATATATGATATAAAATATATATATCATATATACGTATGTAATATATAAATATAATATAATATATATCATATATACGTATGAAATATATATGTATATATATATGATATAATATATATATATATATATATATCACATATATGTATGTAATATATATGATATAATATATATATATATATATATATTATTTATACTAGCGGGGGTACCCGGCGTTGCCCGAGTGTTTGTTTCCGGGGCGGGGGGAGTTTTAAAAAATGTTATGGTAGGAAATTAGGAAGGATCAAACCCGGAGTCATGAGTAAAAGTAGGAACATAAAGTGTGAAAAAAAACAAAACATCTGCAACGTGAACAGTTCGGCCACCAAGAAAAGTCCATTCCAGTTGTTTAGGAAAAAAAAATGACTACGGTAGGTCGGCGCGAACGTGAAAATATAATGTGAATTGTGCAGCACGCTTAACACTACGGCACAGCGCACTGCAGCTTAGTTTAGTGATTTTAAATAACTTCACATGAAAGAACTACGAAGCCAAACCGGTGTTCTTTACTCAACTGTTCCTTGTGAACGATCCCCAAACGGTGTTAAGTGGTGGCAGGGGGAGGAGGAATTTATTAGAGAAAAAATATTTTACCACTTCCATTGATCTTAACCGATTTTGGCCGTGACTTCTCAGCAGAAAAAGTATAGAAATCTAAGATTATTGAGGAATTTGAGAAATAATAAGCCTATAACACACCTCAGATATTGTTCTGCCGTTTGTGCATATTATATTTGCATGAAATATCTTGATTTTTAATCCTATTAAGGTCAAAATCAGCGGGAAAAAATGAGTTCATGTTATTTATATAGAGAAGATATATATATATATATATATATTTATATATACGTACATGTAATATATATATATATATATATATATATATATATATATATATATATATATATATATATATTACATGTACGTATGTAATATATAAAAAATGATTAACGGGGGTAAAATCTCATTTAAAAAATCTTTACACTTAAAAGGATGATGTATCAAATAATCAGTGTGGTATTTATATATAACAGAGGCGCGTTCGAAATTAATGTTTCTATTAATATTGCGTACAGTTTCATGCATTATAGATTACGTGATATTTAGGAGGCATGTGGACTTATTTCGTTGACAGTGTTGTTCGTAACTAACTCGAGCAAACACTCAATTGATTTGTATTTAAAACTTACAATAAAATTATAAAGACAAGTCAAATCTTCTTTGATGGTTAGAACATCACCTTTAATGTCGACCTCGCTACTAGTACACTTTAAATGCCCACAAATTTTCTATTTGTATCCTTGTCCACCTTGCTTCGCGCCATGGGATTTTTATTAAATTATTTCGTCGTCATAGACACACTTCAGGACTCTTGGGACAATTTGCGAGCAAATTACTAAACAACACGAATAATATGCGATTCATTTATTTCACTTTTTTTACTCTCCATTATCAAAAGGCACAAAATGACGTAGATGGACGCCTCCTGGCAAATAAGTAATGTTCACTATTTGACAGCCATCGATCCAATATATATTCAACAACGTATATTCAAGCCATCCAGTTTTCTTATGTTTATTATTATGCTAGTGATGTTTTTTCTAGATATTAATTCAGTAATTCAGCCAATTTTTCATTCTTTTTTTAAATAACTGGATATTAAATATGTCCGTTAAATGAATGGATAATGCGAGTTTATAAATAATGATTAAAATAGGGTAGATATTGAAGAATAAGAATTTTGAATGCTTTGTTTGCTAAAAGTGGGTTTGGACAGACAAATGTAAAATTCACGTGAAATTCATTCACGTCGAATAGCAACCGCTGATGTCATGAGAGAATGAGATTCTCAATATATTGAGACAGGGTTCGAGGTGTGTTAGAGAGAATCGCAGTAAAAGTGATAGAGTCAGTAAGAAACGAGAGTCGGGCAGCGACTTAGTGAAGCTTAGAACCGAAGTGGAAAAGAGTAGACTATATAGCCATACAAGCTTGAATTCCTGGGTCATCAATCGGCCGGCTGATGAATAAAGAATCTATATTTTGTCACTGTTTTTCTTCGTATCGTCATTCCATTTAAAAGGTAAATGTGTTTTTCTATCATCCTCTTAAACTTTGTATAACACCCCACTAAGTATTAATTGTCTGTCCCCTCTTCCATCATAAGTGAATTATCTCCCTTCTGATGTTAAAGAACTGTATTACACATTCTTTCAATTATGAATGCGCATCTCTCTCAGATCTATTATAAGTGTTTCTCCCGCAATATAAATGCCATTCTATTCCTATGTCGTCGTTGTATGTTCTCCCATAGATACACACTCCAATATGAACCCCCAACCATCTACAGTACATGTAGTCGATTGAAAAGACGATTACATACTTAAAATTTCTATCGTGTCATGGCTGACAGAACGAGAGGAACCCCCATAAGACAAGATATTATGACAAAAAAATAATAGATTTATTACTAAAAATATTGCAGCAAAAGACATGTATATATCAGGTTAAATTGAATTTTAAAAATTCCTTAATGCTGCACTATTTTCAGTTAAAAATTATAATATTTTTACTAGAATATCTTGTCGTTTTTATTTCCAGGTTTTACAATTAGTTCTTTTACTTTTCTAAGTTTAATCGTAACGATATTACTTTTCATGCTCGCATTTCTTTATTGTAATTTAATATAAGTCGGGTGAATTAGATGTCTTTTTTGCCATAAGGCAATTTTCTCGGTATATAATTCCACTTTTTATTCTTAAAACACTTTCCAACATTCACGAGTGTGCAGGTCGATTTAATATATAGCCTCATATTTTATGAACTGAAAAAGTTAAAGAGACACGGAGGCCATAAAAAGGGGCGCCTGTTCTGCCCTTCACAATTTATTTTTCTGCATCAGTCACCAACATTAGAAATGTCCTATTGCCAACGATAAAATTGCTGATCATGGCGTCAGCGACGCGTTGTGTCATAAGTGCTTCGCTACGAAAATAATGACTGATATTTTTAATTAAAAAAAAAACGTTAGAAAGCTTCGTAGATAGAAAATGGTTCCAGGAAAACAAGCGACTCGTGGTGTGTCAGAATAAATATTTTTTACATATACACTATCATTCACAACCCATTTTTACCTCGAATTTAATGACGTATATGTGTTTCTGTCGCATGACTGGAGTTGTATTATTAAAGTTTATCAGCGTCAATATCTACAAGAGAGTGCTGAATTTATCAAATTGTGTAAGTCTATGATCACCCATCATAAATATGCAACAAACAAACCTTCTCTGCTCTCCACAGGCGGAATAAAAATAGGAGGCATTATTTTCTTTTCATTATTCTAGAACTGATATGTGTATATCTCTGACGAGCTACCTGATTATATAAAGACAATAGTTTCTATCATAATAGCGAAACACGTGTAAAACAGTGCCAAAATATTTTTTTGATTAAATAACAAAATGAAATACGTCTTATTTTAAATATGAACGAAAATGCGCTTCAAATTACTATTTTAATTTATGCAGATTGCACATGCATTATCATAGAATCAATCTTCTATCGATTAATATGTATTGCGAGTAACAATTTGTCCGTTGGACATATTCTTAAAATTAAAAAAATAATAATGATAATGTCGTTCATAAAATCCCGCCTCTGTTTGTTTACACTATTACGACAGCTGATATTTACTGAAAAAATAAATTCCCATTAATGTTTAGTTTTAAAATATGAAGACGAATAAATGATTTGCTGAGATTTTAAATTCATCTCATTAAAAAGAAAAAAGCATATGAAATGGTGTGGTGCCGCCTGACTTGAATAATGGATTATTCGATCTGTAGTCGAATCCTCTACCATTCAGCTGTACGCAGCGTTGATAATAATTATTTTTTAGAAGAAATTATTTGCTTGGAGTTTATTATTTTCCTTGGCCCGTGCAACGTAAGATATTCCCCTATAAACATTTTTCATGTATAATCTGACAGAGAGAAAACTATTTACAAGATACAATGTTTTTATTTTCATCGGTGCTACGTAGAATATTCCACTCTGAAGATTCCTCTTTTTTTTATCTGTAAGATATATATATATATATATATATATATATATATATATATATATATATATATATATATATATATATATATATATATATATATATATATGGAGAGAGATTATGATGATATTTTCCTTTGGTTCTTTGAATGTACTTATCCAATAAATAAACGTATTAAAATATGTTAAAAAGTG
Source organism: Euprymna scolopes (assembly GCF_053919585.1). Classification (NCBI taxonomy): domain Eukaryota; kingdom Metazoa; phylum Mollusca; class Cephalopoda; order Sepiida; family Sepiolidae; genus Euprymna; species Euprymna scolopes. The sequence continues at coordinate 103,205,544 of NC_136508.1, forward strand.
TTTACAATAATCCTTTTAAAAAGGCGTAAAAAATGTTTATATTAATTATTTACAATACGTAAAACTAATTTCAATCATTCTTAATTAAATTAAAATTTAAATAAATCAAGTTTTAAATAATTATTAAATAAAAAAAGAACGATCCTAGAAATGTAATAAAAAAGATATTAAAAGGGAGAATATAGGCGGGCGAGAAAAAAAAAACCAAAAGAACTGATTTGCCTTTTCGTCCCTTCCAGGAAGTACTATGCGTCAGCTGATTACAAACCTATGTGTGTGCATTAATTTCTTTTCATTTCGGAGTATTATTCTCATCTTGATTGGTTGTTGGGTTTCATCTTTTATTGGTTCTTGTTTTTTCACGACATTTCGGCCAACTATTCCTCAGACGAAGGCCAGAGGAATAGTTGGCCGAAAAGTCGTGAAAAAACAGCAATCAATAAAAGATGAAAAACAACAACTAATAAAGATGAGAATAATAGTCCGAAATAAAAATAAATTAATGTATATGACGCTCATCTCAAAAATGAATTCCAATTCAGGAATAATATATATATACCACTATGTGTGTGTGTGTTTGTATTGTGTTCGTGTAGAGTATTGTGTTCGCGAAGATATGTGTTTCGGAGAGTATTGTGTTCGTGTAGACATATGTTCTGGACAGAATTGTGTTCGCGTAGGCATGTATTTTGGAGAGTAGTGTGTACGTGTAGACATGTATTTCCAAGAAAATTGTGTTGGCGTAGACATGTGTTTCGGAGAGTATTGTGTTCGTGTAGACATGTATTTTGGAGAGTATTGTGTTCGTGTAGACATGTATTTTGAAGAGTATTGCGTTCGTTTAGACATGTGTTTCGGAGAGTATTGTGTTCGTGTAGACATGCGTTTCGGAGAGTATTGTGTTCGTGTAGACATATGTTCTGGACAGAATTGTGTTCGCGTAGACATGTATTTTGGAGAGTAGTGTGTACGTGTAGACATGTATTTCCAAGAAAATTGTGTTGGCGTAGACATGTGTTTCGGAGAGTATTGTGTTCGTGTAGACATGTATTTTGGAGAGTATTGTGTTCGTGTAGACATGTGTTTCGGAGAGTATTGTGTTCGTGTAGACATGCGTTTCGGAGAGTATTGTGTTCGTGTAGATATGTGTTTCGGAGAGAATAGTGTTTGTGTAGGCATGTGTTTCGGAGAGTATTGTGTTTGTGTAGACACATATTTCGGAGACAATTGTGTTTGTGTAGACATGTGATTCGGAGAGTATTATGTTTGTGTAGATGTGTGTTTCGGAGAGTATTGTGTTTGTGTAGACATGTGATTCGGAGAGTATTGTGTTTGTGTAAACATGTGTTTCGGAGAGTATTGTGTTCGTGTAGACATATATTTCGGAGAGAATTGTGTTTGTGTAGACATGTTATTCGGAGATTATTGTGTTCGTTAAGACATGTGTTTCGGAGAGAATTGTGTTTGTGTAGACATGTGTTTCGGAGAGTATTGTGTTCGTTTAGACATATGTTTCGGAGAGAATTGTGTTTGTGTAGACCTGTTTTTTGGAGAGTATTGTGTTCGTGTAGACATGTGTTTCGGAGAGTATTATGTTTGTGTAGACATGCGTTTCGGTATAATGACTCTGTTCAGTCTCGAAAGAGAAACAATACCCCATGGGCAGCTGTGCATTTAATTGTGAGACAAGGGCTGCGCAATCCTAACCACATCTCTCCTGAATCGACACTATATGAGGCAAGTGGCAAGGAGAAGTCCAAGACGACTGGAGTATTGCTGAGATAAGCAGAGATCACATACAGCACATTGAAATCCCAAATAGTAACCCATTTATTACTGATCAGGTTCTACGTTGCTTAACATCGGTGATCCATCGGAAACCGGTGTGTCAACTTGATTATGACATTAACGGTATATGTTAGTGATAATAATATGGCTGCTGCCAAACCAAGATATATCTAAATGCATTTTAAGACATCGGCTATACGAGCAGAAACAGTGCGACTAATAAAAGACAACACGTACACCCATATGACAAACACAAGCATTAATTCGGAAGAATAATAATGGTAAATTGTCAAAAATTACATAAAGACATCATAATTATTTGTGCTAGTGCCAGCTGGACGCTCAGCGTTGCTCGGTCGTACGATATTCTCAAACATATAATATATTACAAGGAATAATTTGGCCGCTGGACAAAATCGTCACAAAATAATAATTATGAATTCGTTAATCAAATTCCATCTGTGTTTGTTTACAATATCACGTCAGCTGATTATTGGGCTTTAATGATTTTATAAAGAGTCGCGCTTTTTATAGATAAAAATAAGTATTTTTACATGAGAATATTTTAGGTGCACCGGCCAGGGTTACGCTGATGTAACGCAAAAAAAATCCCCTGTGTCTTTTTTTTTTATTTATTTATAAGAAAAGAAAAACTATTTGCGAGATCATATTTCTTCGATTTGTAATACTTATCGGACAAATTTCTGAATGAAATATATCTAGAATCATATAAATTATCTTCGTGTAAAATTTGCTAAAGATAGGCTCAGCCGCTTCCGAACCTATGAGGAATTCTCACGCAAAAAAAAAAAAAACAACGTGCATAGAATAGTAGATATTATAACACTGAAAGAGATATTGCATAAATACAATGAATATTTTTTTATATAGAGTTGATGAAACAATCATTCTTGCCTTGGATGGTATTCTCACACGGTGACAAACGATAAAAATTCTGAATATTAGAATGTTTACATCGAAAATTGTTCAGTAAACGTAAAAAGAGCATGATCTAAGTCTAGTAACACATAATTCTTTCAAATATTTTGTTTACATCGGCATCACCACTTATCAAGGCAAAGAGGCACTCGAGGATTAGGGTTAAAGAGTGTGCAGTAAACAAATTGGACAATATAGTAATTGTTAGTAATAGAAATTTGGTAAATTTGTTAACTTATATGGAAAGGCTCATCAAAAACTTGTTTACATTAGACTTGAAGAAAACTATATTGTAGATAGCTGGAAAGCATGAAAACGGAAGACAATTCCATAGGCGTAATCTACGTGTAGGTCTAGGCACAGATAAAGAGTGGGGGAAATTATTGATAGTGTTTTCTGATAGATAGGTGTTTCTTTTGAAAGTTTTGCGACGGAGGACCATGGATTGGAACTCAGGCGAGCACTTGTAATAAAAATAACGATAAAGCGGAGAAAATCTCGCAACTTGTCTTCTGTGAGAAAGAGGTTACAGAGAAGAGAAAAGAGCATCGCCTACGAGGCTACAAAGTCTATTTTGAACTATATCTAGACAGGATAAAACCTTTCTAGCAGTTCCTGCCCAGATGTGGCAACAGTACTCAATCCTTGTTTGTTTATTATTACATTTCTTAGTTTGGATTATTTCGTCAGTAAAATCAAATTTATTATCCGTACTGTATCTTGTAATTCAGGTTTAATAAATATATTTTTAGACTTAAAATTCGTGTAAACCTTCGACACAGTAAAACAGGTCAACAGGTTCAATGATTATCCCATGCTGCGGAAACAAAATTAATTTTTATTCCTGTTTGTGTCATATATTACCAAAGTTGTTGCTTTTAATCTCTATCTCTACATTTTTTTTTATATTAAAGTCACTTTATACGTGTGTCTCTGTGTGAGTTCATTCCTCTTAGTTTCCGAAAAAGCTGAACCTATCATTGGAAAAATTAACCTTAAAGGTAATTTATATATCTGGTAGTGTTCTTAAGAGGGTTGTGTAATAAAATCAATTTCATAAGTATAGAAAATCAGAAAAAATCGGTTCTTAAAATTACTATTTCTCTTTTAGAGAAAATATGTGATTTTTAAAGGTGACTAATTTACGGTACACCGGCCAACGAAAATAATGAATCTTAGTAAATCATTTCTTTTTTAGAAAAATAGATCATCTGAAGATATTGCCCAATAATTCCGAGTTCAAACCTGGGTGATGCTCATCATTTTATTTTAAATCTTTTTCTTCCTAAGGAATTCAATTTCCAATAAAATAAGTGCCATTTAAAATCGCCGCAAATCATTTGTTCGTTTGCATATTTTCAAATTAAACAGAAAAGTGACATTTCCGGGGCATTTATCGTCCAGCTCAAATATCAGCTGACCTAATATTGTAAACAAACACAGGCGGAATATGATGAACTCCATTATCTTTCTTATTTTATTTTTTTAATCACTATTTTTTGGGCGAAGTAGTCGAACGGCGAATTATACTTCGTAATATATATTATTCAATAAATGGTTGATTCTATAGTAATATATACGCAATCTGCATAAATAAAAATATCATTCTAAGCGTATTGTAGGACCGGGCAACGCCGGCTGTCCTGCTAGTAATCAAATAAACGCAGTATTTTCATTGGACATTATTTGCATGTTGAATAACATTATTGCGTATGAATTTTATGAGTACACACATGAACATATTGTATTCAAGTTTATGTATATTCGAATTTGGGTGTGCTGCACGTATGTTTAGACTTGTGAGGTCCCTATCCTTTGAGGAACATTCTGCAAAACAGGTCCAATGAGTGTTTTTCTATTTTTTTTATTTTCATTTTTCTTCCTGTTTGTTTGATATATTATTTTTTTTAAAAAATACAAATAAACGAAGTATTTTCATTGAAAATTATTTCCAAAACTAGCATCATTATTGCGTATAAAATGTATGCGAACTCAACACGTGAAACATGATTATTATTATGTTGCATATTTAGTCATTATTTGCATATTTGCGTTCGTGTTTCACGGTTTTAATTTAACAATAAACATCCGGAAACAAAAAATGAATCCGATTAAAATTCCATGCATGTTTACGGAAACGAATTCCATCTGCATAATGATTTTTTTTTTGTTTTCGTCTTGCATCCGCATAATCGACGACCAGAAAAGTGAATGCAAGGACAACAATGACAATTTTATTAAAGTTCAATTTAATAACCAGCGAATGAAGTTCTTGTTTTCATCGTTTTGAAATCACATTTTAATTATCGCTTTTTTTTTTGATCCAGCAGCCCTGGGCAAACATACTCCTATTAAAACGTCTATCTGCTTAACTCTTTTTTGATTGTATCCCACTCATTCTTGTTCTCCTTTCTCAGATATCGCCTCATCTCCCCAACTCTCGTTTTCTCTTTTGACAACCCCATTATTCTTTTCCTAGATTTTTACACACGCACACACACACACACACACACACAAAAATGTCCACAATATAGTAGATTACTGTCTTGATTAGTAAATAAAACACCTGAAAAAGGCGACCCTCGACAGAACCTAGCGAATAATTTTATCTTACATATTGGGTATTATTTACCCCACAAAAGGCTGGTCATAAATATACCAACTTGTGATTATCTGTCTTTTAGGTCTGACTTTTAATTGAACATACAAATACTCAATAACGCATAACTTTGTTATTAATATAAAGCGTAAGCGTAGTTAGCCGATGTTGTCCGGGCATTATATACTAAATATAATAGGTAGAATGTGTTTAAGTTTAAGTAATTTTTTGTAGCCTCCGGGCCAAGATCAAAGTGTCCACCACTGGTTTGACGGGGGTTCCTTCCCGAATCGAGTCATCAAAGGAGTGATCACATTGATGAAAACGGATAGGCATGGGAGGAGATAATTAGATTAGTACAGACCCATAACTCTGTTAAACACAGAGATAAAGATTTTTGGCTAAAGTCCTATCGAATCGGCTACAGGTCGTTATCGGCGAATCGATCGAAACAAATCAGAAATATACTATGAAGGGGGAGACCAATTCAAAATAATTTGCACCTGATTTGTGCGATCGAAGAAGGAGGGAGGGAAGACGACACGGAAGACGGGCTGATCAGTTTGGATCAGTCCAAAGCAAATACGATAGAAAATCGCTTCCTGGCATGGGTTCTAAAGGTCGCTGGATTTGAACCGGGCTTTCGCAAATGGATCTCCGTAATGTAACGCACACCAACGGCAGCTGTACAGATAAACCGAAAGCATTCAAAATCCTTTGCTATACCTCGATCCGTGCATCAGGGTTGTCTGCTGTTTCTCTTGCTTTATGTCCTTCAGTTTAGCCGCTATTTCGTAAGCTAAGACGGGAGAAGGCAAGTTCAGTTCTGCGCGGGATGTCTCCGCCTGGCGGATCGAAAACATGAGTTTCCGCGTTCGGCTATGACATTACCATCTTTGTGTCGAGCTTCCGAGACATTGAGGCAGTGACAGAGGCAGCCATACAAGTGAAAAAGACCACCGGGGCCCAGATCAACCGCCGCAAGTCAACCGATCTGAGGTTGGGAGCCTGGAGGGAGGCAGACTCTCTTCCCGTTCCGTTTAGCTGGCCCGACGACTCGGTTTCGATCCTTAGCGTGTGGTTCGGACAGGACCTTCAGTTGGAAAAGATTTGCCTGGAATTAAAGTTGAAGGTCAAAACCGCCGTCGACTCGTGGGTTCGAAAGAAAAACTCTCCTTGAAGAGCAGGGCGGAGGCGTGTGCTACCTACGTCTTTCCGCTTACCCTTTACCGAGCATCTGTACTTTCCTCTGCCTAAGAACAAGCTAAAATCGCTACAGAGCAAGTTGTCCTCGCTTCTTTGGAACAAAGGGAAACATTGAGTTAGTAGACGTCTGTGTCCGTGTGAGAGAGGTTTGGGAATGCTCTATTTAAGCTGTTATCAAAACGCCGAGAGTCTGGCCTTCCTGAGCCGAACCTGCACAGAATAATCTGCGTGGAACTCCGCGGTCGAGGCTGCTCTTTCTTACCTCATCCTCGACCACAAGGTCCAGGGCCGTCAAAAGCCGGCGAGCGACACGCAATATTGAGAGAGTGTAGGGCCGCGATAAGGATCCTCCCAAAGTCCAGCGATCATTCATGACTTACTAGAAAGTTACTATTTAACGAACAAGCCGTCTGAGGTAGTCGTAGGAGGAGATCTGCTCCCAGTTGAGCTGTGCGCCAAGTTCAAGTCATCTCAATATCTCAGAGTTTCTCTTGACCTGGTTATTGGCCCGAAATGCGTTGCCTCTAAAGCTTCTGAAAATATTGAAAAGAAACCGAAAAATACTGCTTCCAACCATACGGACAATAATTCGGGTTCATGTTTCTCTTGATTGTTTTCAAGAAGATGGATATATTTACCATAATTTTGTATAAGAAATCTTTAAATATGTAATTATTTTGAATTTTGGTTAAATTTGTTAGTTTGTAATCGCAAATAATCCGCTCACAAATTGAAAAAAAAAAGACCAAATTAAAAAGAATCGTATTCTTGAAGAATTTTACCAGGAGGTTCGTGATTTTCCGTTAATGTCTGGAAGGGTTCGACCGAGAATCACTAGATTAAGCCGAAATTTGTACATTTTTTGTTTCTTTGTTTGTTTATAAAAGTGTAATTTTTAAATTATTTCCTGGATGATGGGAGGCATTTTCTTCTGTTTATTTTTTAAGATCAGTCGACAAAAACTAATTTGATAATAATCTTTTTTGCCTTTTTTTAAAAATTTGTTAGTTTCCAAACGCAAATATAATATTATATATACATGCACCCCAACACACACACACACACACACACATATATATATATATATATATATATATATATATATATATATATATATATATAACTTTGTTGCTGGAACTATTAGGCCGTGTATTTGTCCAGGAATGCACTTAGCGCGTGTGCTAAAGGAAAATTTGTTTGTTTCCTATATATATATATATATATATATATATATATATATATATATATATATATATATATATATATATATAAATATATATATATATATATATATATATATATACATATATATAAGTGAACGTGTCTGCGTGTGTCTGTGTACATTTTCCTACGCATTAACTATGTCAGTTTTTAGTCTACAGACTCGAAATTTGATATACAGGGTACTGGGATTTGAGAAAATATTAGTGATCGATTTTCGGCCAGAAATGTTTGCGGTCAAGGGGTCAAAGTTCAACGATCTGACTTTTGAGAACTCTATCAAACATTCCGACAATGTTGGATCTAAACACTTGAAATTTTAGATATAGGTACCTTCGACATGGATCTAACTTAATAACTTGATTTGAGCACAAAACAATAAATGTTAAGGGGTTATAATAGGGGTCAAAGTTAAAATAATTGACTACTTGTTTTTTGCTCAACATACACCTCCTCAAACCCGGGCAACGCCAGGCTGAAATGCTAGTATACATATAAAGAGGAAATGAGAGGGAGAGACAGAAAGAAGAAAGCGACAACATAGATTTATTAATTCTTTTTCATAAGGATTATACATCAATCAGGAATGTGTGATAAGTAAAAGTTTACTTCCCGAAAGTCTCGACCCAATTAGTTAAACAATGGTTAAACGATACAAGGATACAAATTCTTTAAAAAAAAACGTAAAGAGTCTCCAAATTCCAGTAAATAGAGCATTTATAAAAGAGCATCCCTTGGTGAAAGGAAGAAAAGTTTTTTTTCAGAGTTCCCTGCCAAACCTAGGGAGGATGGAAGCCAAATATATCAGCTCGAACAGTGAACAGTTGCTTATACGTGGGGTTAAAAAGATGTAAAGCAAGGAAAACGCCAAAGTTGTTCCAGGCTAAAAAAAAAAAAATAATAACGACTTGAATTTGCAAGAAAAGAAAAAAAAACATGACACCTAATTATGGGAGAATTGAAATAAGTTAACAGATTCTATTGTCCTAAACTTTAGAAGGAACAATTTCAATTTTCATGTGAATACATAAAATGTTTATTCAAAAATTGTAACAAATTCTTTTATTTCATTAGATTTTGGTGCCTATGGTGCGGTTTGTGTTCGATGTATTGATACAAGGTAACCCCAAAAAACAAAAGCTAAATGGAGGCCATCTAGAACATATGCTGTAGAACGGAGAAAAAAGGTCAAAGACCCTAGTGTTTTGATGTGATGTTTTGAATATAATAAACTAGTTATGACCAAAGTTTCATTTCATTCGAACAAAACACTAAGAACCGGGGCCTAATTAGAGCTGGGACCCGTTTTTTTTTGGTCACCCTGTAAAAGGGTATTTTATTCTAATTTTTTTTTCAAATTTGGGGGAGGAAGCGTAATGTTTTGGGGTTGCATGACTTTTATACACTGGATTATTGTACACGTGTGAGAGCAAAAGTAATTCCACAATTTATACTAACATGATGGGCCGGGTTTACATAAAGTCTTTATGAAAATATTTGATAATAACATACAAAGTTATGTAATCTTCCAACATGACAATGCCCTATACCATACGTTAAAAGTTTCAATATGGTGGTTTAAGAAGAAACAAATTAACTTGCTGAAATGCCCGCCTTAATTCCCAGACCTAAATCCCATTGAAACTTCAATTGCAATGTGCCTTGTTTGGGGTGAAAATGTGATAATATAAAAAGAACACTCCACCTATGGACCATTGTTCCACTTGCCTGCTTCCCGGTTGAATACAACATGGTAGCCTTCAAATCCAATGTAAATAAGTTCTTGTTTAGCCGTCCTCATAAATAATCACATTTTACCCAACCCAGAGGCCATTAACGATTATCACACTACCACGTTACATTCGTTAACCTTTATCCTCGAGTGGCCTTCGGAGCTTGATAAGTGGTGATTTCCATATAAAAAAAGTAAAACTTTTGCTGTTGTTTCATCAAGGCCACTAACTGAACTCTCATGCCTGAAAAAGATAATAATGACCCACCATATGGTATTTTATTTAATAATGCTCGCTCATTTGTTTATTGAGTGCGGGTGAGCGGAAGGATGGGGGGCCGATTCCAGTCTTTTTGCTTCAATGAATTAGAGGCCAAACTTCAGGAAGAGGGGCAGAAAATGTATCCTATCACGTGCAACAAGTTTGATGCAAAAACTCATTAAAGCTGTTAGAAAGGAAAATGGCGGACATACCAAATATTGATTAGTGTAGGATACATTTTTCATGTTTACTTTAATCTTTACCTTTAAATATATCAGTTTCAATTATAATTTCCAGTTTCCATTGGTGCTTCAAAATTTGAAAAAAAATTTTATATATATATATATATATATATATATATATATATATATATATATATATATATATATATATATATGTACATATACTAGTAGGCAGCCTGCATTGCTCGGTCGGAAAATATGCAAAAATATAATATTTTGATTATTGCAGATTTCGTAGTTATTATTATATTATATTCAACCTAATGTATGGTAATGATTTAAAAAGAAAAAAAAATACTCCTGCGCCACGATCGAAAATCGAAACCCAAACTTTTAGCTTACGATATACGTTTTCCTTAGACGGTAATCCCTAAGCTATTAAGACGTACACGCTCCAACGATAATAATCAATAGCTCTTACGTTACGCATGCAAATTCGTAATAACGTCGTTCGACCTTCATCTGGTAAATTCCACCTTTTTTAATTGTCATACCTTTGCACTGATTTTTCCCGGCTAAAACTCGAATATAAAGTTTCGTATGGGATCTAATACCATATATATTAAATATCATGTCTGTAAACGAAAAACTGACAGAGGAGTATGGTAGTCACTTTTTAAAACAAATATATATATATATATATACGCGTAAATAAATGTATATATAGAAAAGGTCTATGTTTACTATAATATTTTTACGTAAATATTAGGCAAGTATAAATTACATGTAATAATTAACAAAAGTGTTAATTATGACAGTAGCAATAACCGTGCTGATTTAATGGACGCTGCTTGAGCATATATTTTCGCTAATATCATGTGTTTACAGTCAATAAATTTCTGTTTCATAAACTATCTTTAAAATCTTCATCTCAAAGTAAAAAATAATAAAAAACGTTTTTGCCACTGAATTGTTTGTGTATTTTTGCTGATAAAAGAACATTTTATCATTAATCTTAGTCGTTTATAAGCCGCTACAGTTCGAAATAAAAATAGTATTATACACAAAAGCATAGAGATACACATTACCTCAAGGTTTAGTTATTTTGCATCGAGAGGTTATACGTTGCTGACTTACAATAGGTAATGTATAAGAAATTAAGGGGCAAATATAATTACAATGTGTGCTTATTTTTGCATTAAATACTAATGTCTCTTAATCCTTATTAATCCTTATAAATCATAGTGGCCTGATATTTCAACGCTAATTTTTCCCTATGATAAACAGGCAAAATAAATAGAGTGTTAAAAAATTGATGCTTGACGTTTTGTCTCTTTTCTGTATTTAACACTAATGCCTATTATGTAATTACGAATAATGTAACAGTTTACTAAAGATGATCATTCAATAAGAAAGCCGAAAAATAGGAAGTTAATTAAAATAGGAATAGGAAGTTAATTAAAATAAAAGTTTTAAGAATATGCAATGTAGTTATATCATTCGCAGATGAATGCAACACAACGACTAATATATAATATAGTTGTATATTGTTTTTAATTAAATAAGTGGTGTTTATGTAAATATCAATAATATATATATATATATATTTATATTTATATATAGTACGTTATAAAATGTATATGGCGATAAAGCTACACTGAATATTTCGCGTTTTATCCACTCTAGGATTCTTAAGGCCTTGAAGACTCCTAGAGTGGATGAAACGCGGAATATTAAGTTTAGCTTAATCGCCATATATATTTTATAACTTACAAACAAGCTCTACCTACGTTTTGAGTACTTTTGAAGTAAATACTTAAAGTCTACGCATAAATCTATACTTTCGTATATTAATTTATGTAGGTAAATTAAGTAGTTATATATATATATATATACATATACATATATATATACACCGAGGTATAGGTATACGGCAAGAAATATTTTCATTGCTGTAAGCACATTTATAAGGTCCTGGCACTGGACATACGTATGTTTCGTATGTCACATGACCCCCTCCTCGCCTTTCATTAAGTAACTTAATATTTTGTTTTGAGTATATAGAACGTTTTTTATTTACTTACTTGAAGACTACTTTCTCCTGTAGAAAGTAACAATTTATTTTATCGCCTGATGAGGAATTCTAGATTTAACCAACCATTTGTCCGAAACATTAGTGCGCCCAGTGTCGCGATTTTTCAATTTATTTATATAAGATATATATAGATATGTATATATATATATATATATACATATATATATACATATATATATATATATATATATATATATATATGGAGATAGATAGATAGATAGATAGATAGATATAGGATACAAGTGCTCAATACGTTAGTAGAACAAAATGTGTGTTTTTTTTAAACCTCAAAATATTAACTTAGAAAATTACAGCCGTTTCAGCAAACAGAGGAATTCGCTGTCTGTTTCTTCAGATCGTCAAAGTCCAAAGGTGTGTCAGAAGAAACAATTGTAATAGTCTAAGTTAATACTTGGAGGGCGTTAAATAAATAAATACATACATATATATATATATATATATATATATATATATATATATATATATATATAAATTCGTATTCCTGTCTGTTTGTTTTAAATTGTATTATAATATAAAAAAGATCCACTACTTTACTCTTTCATCTATTTCTATATAAAGTATTATTCTTGCAGAATATACAATAAAGAGGCCACCGGATTTGCACATTGCGTTAAGGAACATTGATTTTACTAAATAGCGGTACGCTAGTTTATGTTTCTAGTGAGAGAATTGTGCTAAGTTTTTTTATTTAAAATTGTTATGAAATAAACTTTAAATGACAATTATATAGATAATATATTTAATTTATTTAAAAAATTTTCCGACATCGACTTTTTTTTAAGACGTAGAATTATCTTCTCCTAGAACCTTCGAAACATAATATACTCTTCACCAAATAAAATTATTTGGTAATCTAAATAAGTTTTTGGCTTGAAAAATAATTTGGTATAGATAGAAATATGTTTAGATTTTTTTTTTTTTTTTGAACCAAAAAAAAAAAAAATTTTAATAACCTGAAAAAATTTAATTCGTTTTTTTTATATTCTGGAAACGACTATTCAGAAACTAGCGGCTTCGAATTCAAACTTCAGCCACACTTTTAGAAACATAAGATCCCCCCTCTACTCCAAAGAAACAAATCGACCCCCCCTTAAAAACAAATCGAAAATTTCCTTAAATTACGAAAAAATAAATGGAAAAATTACCTTTACAAAAAATTTAAAAAATTAAAAACGCATATTACCATGGCTAGGTGACCGTGATATTACGCACGAGTTTGACTATTTTTTCGGTCGTTCGGGCACTCGCTGCTATTCCTATTGAAGCAGAAGTTGTTTTGATATATTTTTTATTTATTTTGGGGGGAGGCGAAGAGTGTCTTTTTAACGAACGGACAATAAAAATGGTCAATATGGGGAGAATAGTTTCTTTTTTTGTACCCCTTCTGCCGAAATAGTGATCCCACGTACTGTTTTTATCCGTCCTTTTATTTTGGAAATTGTTTCCCATGATGAAAACGATTAATTGATTAATATCATTAGGTGTGCTTAAGCGGAACTTCCCGTCAACCCTAGCATGACGGGTACCCATGCTAGTATATATGCTGGGCTGTGAAATAGCGAAATAGTACTGTATGTGGATGACTATAATGCTCCCTATCTTGGGTTGAGCCTATTGGGAAGTGATATGCAAACTGCCATATGCGTATTAAGCGATGCTCTTTTTATAAACAAACCGAACGGAGGCATTTGGACGATGTCAAAATATCGTTAGTTAATTACCCAGACAGCATCAGCTGTATAGCGTAATAATTAGAAGCCTTGACTGTCATTTGGGCGGTCAGGTTTCGATCCTGACTTGCGGCAGTTGCCTGTCTAGCCGCATTGATGAGCTGTGAACCAGCGAAACTGTTCTATATGTGGATGACTCATATATATATATATATATATATATATATACATACATATATATGTATATATATGTATATATATGTATATATACATATATATACAGAGAGAGGGAGAGAGAGAGAGAGATAATTGGGATCTCCCTATGTATTTGATTCAATATAATAAACGGAAGAAAATTGCCATTATAATAATAAATACGTTATCTGCATGTATTATACTATTATATTTAAGTGTATCTTACCGGGGCAACGCCGGGCGGCCTGATAGTTTTTAATTAAATTTCTGTTGCCAAAGATACATATTCCAAAAGACTGATGTAGCGTAACATACATCTACGTTTGCATTACCGAAATCATTATCATATCGTATGATTCTAGTGTTGCAATTGGCTTCCCCGATACATTTTATAGTCAGATATCTTTCTAGAAGTACACCGAGTCATTAATGAACTGACCACGTGAAAGTTGTCAACATCTTCATGTGAAGTTTTGTTTTTGCTATATTTTGTAAAACGAATTGGATTCGAACAAGCCCACTGTCATCTTCCATTATCCTAGTAAGATCGCTCTTTCATGTGTCACGTTTCTAGTTTAAAAAATGACTTTAGCAATAACCGCGCTGATCTAATGGACTCAACTAGAGAATATATGTTCACCTTTTTATATATCATCTGTTTCAAGTCAAGAAATTCCTATTCCTATAGACATTTTAAAAATCTTCATCACAACGTAAAAACAAAAAAGAAAAATTTGCACTGGATTCTTTTGCGTACTTTTGCTGACAAAAGATCGTCTTAGTCGTTTTTTATGCCAAGGCAGTTTGATATAAAATTACTCTTTTACGTAATATTATAAAGATACACAGAATCTCACTTTTGTTATACCATATTTTTACCGATAAAAAGGGCATGGTTATATAATGCTGACTTACAATCAGTAATTTATAACACACTAGCAGGGGTGTCCGGTGTTGCTCGGGTGTTTGGAGGTGTATGCTGTGCAAAAAAAAGCTAAAAAACAAAAAAATGGTTATTTTTTTAAAACTTTGACCCCTATTATGACCCCTTAAAATTTATTGTTTCGGGCGCAAATCACTTTATTAAGTTAGATCCATGTTCAAGGAACCTAAATCTAAAATTGCAAGTGTCTGGACCCAAAATTGTCGGAGGAGTTTGGTAGAGTTCTTAAAGGTCAAATCGTTGAAATTAGACCCCTTAACAGCCAAATATCTGCCTGACACCCGTGACATCGATTTTCCCAAATCTCAGTACCCGGTATTTCAAATTTCGAGTCTATAGACTAAAAATTGACAGAGTTATTGCGTAGGGAAATGTACACAGACAGACACACAGACACACAGACACACAGACAGACAGATAGACAGGTTCACTTTTATAGATATATAGAGTAATGGTATGGTCCTGGATATGACCTTAAACTATATCCAGTGGCGAGGCCCCAGCTTACGGACTTTGGGGAGTGTGGAGCCACCCTTTAATGGCCAGTGTTGCCAGGTCAACTGTTACCCGGAGTGGTAGTACATGTTAGGGTCCCAACTATGGGTTAAATAGAAACTGACTTGAAAGCAACACATATATTCTATTAAAAAATGTTCTTCCAAATCTTTGGATTCGGCATTAAATAACCTAAACAGGGTTGATATGCCGTAAAACAAAACAAACCAACAAATTAATGGTTACATATGGTTACATTTTTTGCTCATTTTGCACTAAATACTAATGTCTAATAACTGTTATTAATCGTCGTAAGCCTTCTATTTCAACGCAAATGTAAATATCTTTGAAGGAAAACTATTTTCCCGGTACTAAAAGGGCAAACATTATAGATGGTTAACAATATGATAATTGTGCTATTATTTGAATTCTATAAATCCCCACGAATTATAGTATACTAGAGACGATCATTCCATAAGAAAACCGAAAGAAATTAGGCAATTATTTAAAATTAATGCTATAAGAATATACAAATTAGCTACACCATTTGCAGATAACGCTATGCAACTAGCGATATATAACGTAGTTGTATATTCTCTTTAAATATAAAAAGTGTTCCATCCTTTCGATAATCTTCATTGCAGGGTGTCACGATTAACACTAGTCGATAGATTCGTACTCGGCAACACGATTAGCAAAGGCTCGATTAGCAAAGGCTGAATCCATTCGGCTACAATTAATCGTGTGAAATAACGATATATATATATATATATATATATATATATATATATAACTACTTCATTTACTCACATAAAATTAATATACGAAAGTATAGATTTATGCGTAAACTTTAAGTATTTACTTCAAAAGTTCTCAATACGTAGGTAGAGCTAGTTAGTAATTTATGAAATATATATGGCGATAAGTCTGACGAATCCTAGAGTGGATGAAACGCGGAATATTCAATGTAGCTTAATCGCCATATATATTTTATAAATTACTATATATATATATATATATATATATATATATATATATATATATATATATAAATTGAGAGTATAAGTTTGTGCTCATTTTTGCATTAAACTCTAATGCCTATTAATCCCTACGAATTGTTTAAAATCCCTAACTGGACATAAAGCCAGTAGTATAAAATTAATTATCATTATCAATTAGCCGGACAAAATTTTACTCACATCGTCTCAGTAGTTTCCGAAAAAAATTCTAAATATGGTACCGTTGTGACTATTCACTAATATTAAATTTTAGCAATGTATCGAAAGAAAACAATAATATTAAGTTCGCTGCACCTAATAATAGCAAATTCCCATGCAAAATTATATCTTGGTTGGCTTATATAGTTTAAGAAAAGAGTCGAGAGAATGGACAGAGATACGTACATAAAAACAAAAATAATATAATATTAACTGTACATATTATCACACACTTCGCTACAAATTAGGTGCATGATTGAAAATGCGACGCAAATATGCAGTGATGAGGTTTAGCAAAAATATTTTTATCCTTTACAAATGAAAATAAATCTGTCGTTTCTTGAATACATATCAAATACCATAGGAAAAACATTTGTAAACATTTTCGAATACATATCAGAACGGTTTGTAAAACATTTGTAAAACATTCTTGACTACATATCAGATAGCGCTGTAAAAGATTCGTAAAACATTCTGGAATTCATATCAGATACCGTTTGTAAACCATTTGTAAAACATTCGTGAATTCATATACGATACCGTTTGTAAAACATTATTGAATACATATCAGATACCGCTTGTAAAAGATTTCTAAAACATTCTTGAATACATATCAGATACCGTTTGTAAACCATTTGTAAAACATTCGTGAATTCATATACGATACCGTTTTTTTTTTATTACATTTTCACCCCAAACAAGGCACATTGCCACTTTAATGTAGGGGGCTACTATCAGGTGAAACATCTACTGGGGTACTATGTAGGGATTAGGGCAGCGAGATGTTGGTTCACGTTGCACTTGAACTTCTGCATGTCAGTACAGTTGGGGAAGCAGTGACCTGGAATGGAATTCCAAAGTCTAGCAGTTCTGGGGAAGAAACTACTGGAGTAGAAAGATCTTTTACATCTAGGAATCTCTACAGTGTGGGGGTGGGATTTTGTAGCTTGTCGGGTCTGTCGAGGGTGTTCACGTCGTGGGGGCACAAGTGATTGCAGTTCTTCAGAGTATTCACCATTATAATACTTGTAGAACAGGCAGAGGGATGCAACGTTTCGACGATGGGACAGAGGCTGAAGTTTTGATGCCAGTTTAGGGCCTATCAGATTTGCGACTCTCTTTTGAACCCTGTCAAGGAGCGAGAGACTAGTAGCCGATGCACCGGCCCAAATGTGACAGCAATACTCCATACATGGGCGAATCGTGGCCTTATAGAGGTACAGGATACTTTCGGGTGTTAGAAGTTTTCTAGCACGGTAGAGAGAGCCCACCTTCCTCGCAGCGGCCCTGGCAATGCCCTCGATGTAATTGTCCCAGCTCATGTTTCCTGTGAACGTTAGGCCAAGGAGCTTGAAAGACGTACTCTCAGCTAAAGTGTTGTTGGCCATTGCACTAGGTGGTAGAGAAGGTTTCTTGTAATTATTGAATGAAACCAGTTTTGTCTTGGTGGCATTGAACGTTACCATCCATTTTTGTCCCCATTCCACTACTGATTTGAGGTCATCCTCTAGTGTTTCTGTATTACTTTAGATATATGTTCATTTGTTTTCCTGTCGTGCCTGCTATAGAGTGTGGTGTCATCAGCATATATACCCATCTCAGAGGCAATTTCGTCGGGGAGGTCATTTATGAATATCAGGAACAGCAGAGGACCAAGGATAGATCCCTGGGGCACTCCCGCATTTATATTATATTGTTTAGACGTACGACCGTCGAGGACAACCTGGATTTTTCTCTTATCTAAGAAGGATTAAATTATGTTAAGTATTCTACCAGTGATACCGTAAGATCTAATCTTCCTGAGGAGACCCTCATGCCATACCCTGTCAAAAGCCTTAGATATATCTAGAGCTACCGCTCTTCCCTCTCCCGCTTTGTCCAGTGAATGGTATATGCGTTCAGAGATTACAGTTAGGATGTCTGCCGTGGAACGGGCTTGTCTAAATCCATATTGATGGTCGGTCAGAAGTTTAGCATCTGTAAGGTGCTGGACTAGAGCATGGTTAATTAAGGTCTCAAATATTTTGGCAAAAAGTGGGAGGAGGCTAATAGGGCGATAATTTAATGGGTCAGTTCTTTTGCCAGAATTCTTGAATACTGGTACCACTGAAGCAGTTTTCCAACAGCTCGGAAAGCAAGATTTATTAAGGCATTTGTTGTAGAGTTTGGAGAGAACTGGAGCTACTTCGGCTGAGCACTTTTTTAATAGCATAGCACATATCAGATACCGCTTGTAAACCATTTGTAAAGCATTCTTGAATACATATCAGATACCGCTTGTAAAACATTTGTAAAACATTCTTGAATACATATCAGAGACCACTTGTAAAACATTTGTAAAACATTCTTGAATACATATAAGATACCGCTTGTAAAACATTTGTAAAGCATTCTTGAATACATATCAGATACCGTTTGTAAAACATTTGTAAAGCATTCTTGAATACATATCAGATACCGCTTGTAAAACATTTGTAAAACATTCTTGAATACATATCAGATACCGCTTGTAAAACATTTGTAAAACATTCTTGAATACATATCAGATACCGCTTGTAAAACATTTGTAAAGCATTCTTGAATACATATCAGATACCGTTTGTAAAACATTTCTAAAACATTCTTGAATACATATCAGATACCGCTTGTAAAACATTTGTAAAACATTCTTGAATACATATCAGATACCGCTTGTAAAACATTTGTAAAACATTCTTGAATACATATCAGATACCGCTTGTAAAACATTTGTAAAGCATTCTTGAATACATATCAGATACCGCTTGTAAAACATTTGTAAAACATTCTTGAATACATATCAGATACCGCTTGTAAAACATTTGTAAAACATTCTTGAATACATATCAGATACCGTTTGTAAAACATTTCTAAAACATTCTTGAATACATATCAGATACCGCTTGTAAAACATTTGTAAAACATTCTTGAATACATATCAGATACCGCTTGTAAAACATTTGTAAAACATTCTTGAATACATATCAGATACCGTTTGTAAAACATTTCTAAAACATTCTTGAATACATATCAGATACCGTTTGTAAAACATTTCTAAAACATTCTTGAATACATATCAGATACCGCTTGTAAAACATTTGTAAAACATTCTTGAATACATATCAGATACCGTTTGTAAAACATTTCTAAAACATTCTTGAATACATATCAGATACCGTTTGTAAAACATTTGTAAAGCATTCTTGAATACATATCAGATACCGCTTGTAAAACATTTGTAAAACATTCTTGAAAACATATCAGATACCGCTTGTAAAACATTTGTAAAACATTCTTGAATACATATCAGATACCGCTTGTAAAACATTTGTAAAGCATTCTTGAATACATATCAGATACCGTTTGTAAAACATTTGTAAAGCATTCTTGAATACATATCAGATACCGCTTGTAAAACATTTGTAAAACATTCTTGAATACATATCAGATACCGCTTGTAAAACATTTGTAATACATTCTTGAATACATATCAGATACCGCTTGTAAAACATTTGTAAAGCATTCTTGAATACATATCAGATACCGCTTGTAAAACATTTGTAAAACATTCTTGAATACATATCAGATACCGCTTGTAAAACATTTGTAAAGCATTCTTGAATACATATCAGATACCGCTTGTAAAACATTTGTAAAACATTCTTGAATACATATCAGATACCGTTTGTAAAACATTTGTAAAGCATTCTTGAATACATATCAGATACCGTTTGTAAAACATTTCTAAAACATTCTTGAATACATATCAGATACCGCTTGTAAAACATTTGTAAAACATTCTTGAATACATATCAGATACCGCTTGTAAAACATTTGTAAAGCATTCTTGAATACATATCAGATACCGCTTGTAAAACATTTGTAAAACATTCTTGAATACATATCAGATACCGTTTGTAAAACATTTGTAAAGCATTCTTGAATACATATCAGATACCGTTTGTAAAACATTTCTAAAACATTCTTGAATACATATCAGATACCGCTTGTAAAACATTTGTAAAACATTCTTGAATACATATCAGATACCTTTTGTAAAACATTTGTAAAGCATTCTTGAATACATATCAGATACCGCTTGTAAAACATTTGTAAAACATTCTTGAATACATATCAGATACCGTTTGTAAAACATTTCTAAAACATTCTTGAATACATATCAGATACCGTTTGTAAAACATTTCTAAAACATTCTTGAATACATATCAGATACCGCTTGTAAAACATTTGTAAAACATTCTTGAATACATATCAGATACCGCTTGTAAAACATTTGTAAAACATTCTTGAATACATATCAGATACCGCTTGTAAAACATTTGTAAAGCATTCTTGAATACATATCAGATACCGCTTGTAAAACATTTGTAAAACATTCTTGAATACATATCAGATACCGTTTGTAAAACATTTGTAAAGCATTCTTGAATACATATCAGATACCGTTTGTAAAACATTTCTAAAACATTCTTGAATACATATCAGATACCGCTTGTAAAACATTTGTAAAACATTCTTGAATACATATCAGATACCGCTTGTAAAACATTTGTAAAGCATTCTTGAATACATATCAGATACCGCTTGTAAAACATTTGTAAAACATTCTTGAATACATATCAGATACCGTTTGTAAAACATTTCTAAAACATTCTTGAATACATATCAGATACCGTTTGTAAAACATTTCTAAAACATTCTTGAATACATATGAGATACCGCTTGTAAAACATTTGTAAAACATTCTTGAATACTTATCAGATACCGCTTGTAAAACATTTGTAAAACATTCTTGAATACATATCAGATACCGTTTGTAAAACATTTGTAAAGCATTCTTGAATACATATCAGATACCGCTTGTAAAACATTTGTAAAACATTCTTGAATACATATCAGATACCGCTTGTAAACCATTTGTAAAACATTCTTGAATACATATCAGATACCGCTTGTAAAACATTTGTAAAACATTCTTGAATACATATCAGATACCGTTTGTAAAACATTTCTAAAACATTCTTGAATACATATCAGATACCGTTTGTAAAACATTTGTAAAACATTCTTGAATACATATAAGATACCGCTTGTAAACCATTTGTAAAGCATTCTTGAATACATATCAGATACCGTTTGTAAAACATTTCTAAAACATTCTTGAATACATATAAGATACCGTTTGTAAAACATTTGTAAAACATTCTTGAATACATATCAGATACCGTTTGTAAAACATTTGTAAAACATTCTGTAATACATATAAGATACCGTTTGTAAAACATGTCTAAAACATTATTGAATACATATCAGATACCGCTTGTAAAACATTTGTAAAACATTCTTGAATACATATCAGATACCGTTTGTAAAACATTTGTAAAACATTCTTGAATACATATCAGATACCGTTTGTAAAACATGTCTAATACATTCTTGAATACATATCAGATACCGCTTGTAAAACATTTGTAAAACATTCTTGAATACATATCAGATACCGCTTGTAAAACATTTGTAAAACATTCGTGAATACATATCAGATACCGCTTGTAAAACATTTGTAAAACATTCTTGAATACATATCAGATACCGTTTGTAAAACATTTATAAAACATTCTTGAATACATATCAGATACCGCTTGTAAAACATTTGTAAAACATTCTTGAATACATATCAGATACCGCTTGTAAAACATTTGTAAAGCATTCTTGAATACATATCAGATACCGTTTGTAAAACATTTCTAAAACATTCTTGAATACATATCAGATACCGCTTGTAAAACATTTGTAAAACATTCTTGAATAAATATCAGATACCGCTTGTAAAACATTTGTAAAGCATTCTTGAATACATATCAGATACGGTTTGTAAAACATTTCTAAAACATTCTTGAATACATATAAGATACCGTTTGTAAAACATTTGTAAAACATTCTTGAATACATGTCAGATACCGTTTGTAAAACATTTGTAAAACATTCTTGAATACATATAAGATACCGCTTGTAAAACATTTGTAAAGCATTCTTGAATACATATCAGATACCGTTTGTAAAACATTTGTAAAACATTCTTGAATACATATCAGATACCGCTTGTAAAACATTTGTAAAACATTCTTGAATACATATAAGATACCGTTTGTAAAACATTTGTAAAACATTCTTGAATACATATCAGATACCGTTTGTAAAACATTTGTAAAACATTCTTGAATACATATAAGATACCGCTTGTAAAACATTTGTAAAGCATTCTTGAATACATATCAGATACCGTTTGTAAAACATTTGTAAAACATTCTTGAATACATATCAGATACCGCTTGTAAAACATTTGTAAAACATTCTTGAATACATATAAGATACCGTTTGTAAAACATTTGTAAAACATTCTTGAATACATATCAGATACCGCTTGTAAAACATTTGTAAAACATTCTTGAATACATATCAGATACCGCTTGTAAACCATTTGTAAAGCATTCTTGAATACATATCAGATACCGTTTGTAAAACATTTCTAAAACATTCTTGAATACATATCAGATACCGCTTGTAAAACATTTGTAAAACATTCTTCAATACATATCAGATACCGCTTGTAAAACATTTGTAAGCATTCTTGAATACATATCAGATACCGTTTGTAAAACATTTGTAAAACATTCTTGAATACATATCAGATACCGCTTGTAAAACATTTGTAAAACATTCTTGAATACATATCAGATACCGTTTGTAAAACATGTCTAATACATTCTTGAATACATATCAGATACCGCTTGTAAAACATTTGTAAAACATTCTTGAATACATATCAGATACCGCTTGTAAAACATTTGTAAAACATTCTTGAATACATATCAGATACCGCTTGTAAACCATTTGTAAAGCATTCTTGAATACATATCAGATACCGTTTGTAAAACATTTCTAAAACATTCTTGAATACATATCAGATACCGTTTGTAAAACATTTCTAAAACATTCTTGAATACATATCAGATACCGTTTGTAAAACATTTGTAAAACATTCTTGAATACATATCAGATACCGCTTGTAAAACATTTGTAAAAAATTATTTAATACATATCAGATACCGTTTGTAAAACATTTGTAAAACATTCTTGAATACATATCAGATACCGCTTGGAAAACATTTGTAAAACATTCTTGAATACATATCAGATACCGCTTGTAAGACATTTTTAAAACATTCTTGAATATATATCAGATACCGTTTGTAAGCCATTTGTAAAACATTCGTGAATACATATCAGATACCGCTTGTAAAACATTTGTAAAACATTCTTGAATACATATCAGATACCGTTTGTAAAACATTTCTAAAACATTCTTGAATACATATCAGATACCGCTTGTAAAACATTTGTAAAACATTCTTGCATACATATCAGATACCGTTTGTAAAACATTTGTAAAACATTCTTGAATACATATAAGATTCCGTTTGTAAAACATGTCTAAAACATTCTTGAATACATATCAGATACCGCTTGTAAAACATTTGTAAAACATTCTTGAATACATATCAGATACCGCTTGTAAAACATTTTTAAAACATGCTTGAATATATATCAGATACCGTTTGTAAGCCATTTGTAAAACATTCGTGAATACATATCAGATACCGCTTGTAAAACATTTGTAAAGCATTCTTGAATACATATCAGATACCGCTTGTAAAACATTTGTAAAACATTCTTGAATACATATCAGATACCGTTTGTAAAACATTTCTAAAACATTCTTGAATACATATCAGATACCGTTTGTAAAACATTTCTAAAACATTCTTGAATACATATCAGATACCGCTTGTAAAACATTTGTAAAACATTCTTGAATAAATATCAGATACCGCTTGTAAAACATTTGTAAAACATTCTTGAATACATATCAGATACCGTTTGTAAAACATGTGTAAAGCATTCTTTAATACATATCAGATACCGCTTGTAAAACATTTGTAAAACATTCTTGAATACATATCAGATACCGCTTGTAAAACATTTGTAAAACATTCTTGAATACATATCAGATACCGCTTGTAAAACATTTGTAAAACATTCTTGAATACATATCAGATACCGTTTGTAAAACATTTCTAAAACATTCTTGAATACATATCAGATACCGTTTGTAAAACATTTGTAAAACATTCTTGAATACATATAAGATACCGCTTGTAAACCATTTGTAAAGCATTCTTGAATACATATCAGATACCGTTTGTAAAACATTTCTAAAACATTCTTGAATACATATCAGATACCGCTTGTAAAACATTTGTAAAACATTCTTGAATACATATCAGATACCGTTTGTAAAACATTTGTAAAACATTCTTGAATACATATAAGATACCGCTTGTAAAACATTTGTAAAGCATTCTTGAATACATATCAGATACCGTTTGTAAAACATTTGTAAAACATTCTTGAATACATATCAGATACCGCTTGTAAAACATTTGTAAAACATTCTTGAATACATATAAGATACCGCTTGTAAAACATTTGTAAAACATTCGTGAATACATATCAGATACCGCTTGTAAAACATTTGTAAAACATTCTTGAATACATATCAGATACCGCTTGTAAAACATTCTTGAATACATATCAGATACCGCTTGTAAAACATTTGTAAAGCATTCTTGAATACATATCAGATACCGTTTGTAAAACATTTCTAAAACATTCTTGAATACATATCAGATACCGTTTGTAAAACATTTGTAAAACATTCTTGAATACATATCAGATACCGCTTGTAAACCATTTTTAAAACATTCTTGAATACATATCAGATACCGTTTGTAAAACATTTGTAAAACATTCTTGAATACATATCAGATACCGTTTGTAAACCATTTGTAAAACATTCGTGAATACATATCAGATACCGCTTGTAAAACATTTGTAAAACATTCTTGAATACATATCAGATACCGCTTGTAAAACATTCTTGAATACATATCAGATACCGCTTGTAAAACATTTGTAAAGCATTCTTGAATACATATCAGATACCGTTTGTAAAACATTTCTAAAACATTCTTGAATACATATCAGATACCGTTTGTAAAACATTTGTAAAACATTCTTGAATACATATCAGATACCGCTTGTAAAACATTTGTAAAAAATTATTTAATACATATCAGATACCGTTTGTAAAACATTTGTAAAACATTCTTGAATACATATCAGATACCGCTTGGAAAACATTTGTAAAACATTCTTGAATACATATCAGATACCGCTTGTAAGACATTTTTAAAACATTCTTGAATATATATCAGATACCGTTTGTAAGCAATTTGTAAAACATTCGTGAATACATATCAGATACCGCTTGTAAAACATTTGTAAAACATTCTTGAATACATATCAGATACCGTTTGTAAAACATTTCTAAAACATTCTTGAATACATATCAGATACCGCTTGTAAAACATTTGTAAAACATTCTTGCATACATATCAGATACCGTTTGTAAAACATTTGTAAAACATTCTTGAATACATATAAGATACCGTTTGTAAAACATGTCTAAAACATTCTTGAATACATATCAGATACCGCTTGTAAAACATTTGTAAAACATTCTTGAATACATATCAGATACCGCTTGTAAAACATTTTTAAAACATTCTTGAATATATATCAGATACCGTTTGTAAGCCATTTGTAAAACATTCGTGAATACATATCAGATACCGCTTGTAAAACATTTGTAAAGCATTCTTGAATACATATCAGATACCGCTTGTAAAACATTTGTAAAACATTCTTGAATACATATCAGATACCGTTTGTAAAACATTTCTAAAACATTCTTGAATACATATCAGATACCGTTTGTAAAACATTTCTAAAACATTCTTGAATACATATCAGATACCGCTTGTAAAACATGTGTAAAGCATTCTTTAATACATATCAGATACCGCTTGTAAAACATTTGTAAAACATTCTTGAATACATATCAGATACCGCTTGTAAAACATTTGTAAAACATTCTTGAATACATATCAGATACCGCTTGTAAAACATTTGTAAAACATTCTTGAATACATATCAGATACCGTTTGTAAAACATTTCTAAAACATTCTTGAATACATATCAGATACCGTTTGTAAAACATTTGTAAAACATTCTTGAATACATATAAGATACCGCTTGTAAACCATTTGTAAAGCATTCTTGAATACATATCAGATACCGTTTGTAAAACATTTCTAAAACATTCTTGAATACATATCAGATACCGCTTGTAAAACATTTGTAAAACATTCTTGAATACATATCAGATACCGTTTGTAAAACATTTGTAAAACATTCTTGAATACATATAAGATACCGCTTGTAAAACATTTGTAAAGCATTCTTGAATACATATCAGATACCGTTTGTAAAACATTTGTAAAACATTCTTGAATACATATCAGATACCGCTTGTAAAACATTTGTAAAACATTCTTGAATACATATAAGATACCGCTTGTAAAACATTTGTAAAACATTCGTGAATACATATCAGATACCGCTTGTAAAACATTTGTAAAACATTCTTGAATACATATCAGATACCGCTTGTAAAACATTCTTGAATACATATCAGATACCGCTTGTAAAACATTTGTAAAGCATTCTTGAATACATATCAGATACCGTTTGTAAAACATTTCTAAAACATTCTTGAATACATATCAGATACCGTTTGTAAAACATTTGTAAAACATTCTTGAATACATATCAGATACCGCTTGTAAACCATTTGTAAAACATTCTTGAATACATATCAGATACCGTTTGTAAAACATTTGTAAAACATTCTTGAATACATATCAGATACCGTTTGTAAACCATTTGTAAAACATTCGTGAATACATATCAGATACCGCTTGTAAAACATTTGTAAAACATTCTTGAATACATATCAGATACCGCTTGTAAAACATTCTTGAATACATATCAGATACCGCTTGTAAAACATTTGTAAAGCATTCTTGAATACATATCAGATACCGTTTGTAAAACATTTCTAAAACATTCTTGAATACATATCAGATACCGTTTGTAAAACATTTGTAAAACATTCTTGAATACATATCAGATACCGCTTGTAAAACATTTGTAAAAAATTATTTAATACATATCAGATACCGTTTGTAAAACATTTGTAAAACATTCTTGAATACATATCAGATACCGCTTGGAAAACATTTGTAAAACATTCTTGAATACATATCAGATACCGCTTGTAAGACATTTTTAAAACATTCTTGAATATATATCAGATACCGTTTGTAAGCAATTTGTAAAACATTCGTGAATACATATCAGATACCGCTTGTAAAACATTTGTAAAACATTATTGAATACATATCAGATACCGTTTGTAAAACATTTCTAAAACATTCTTGAATACATATCAGATACCGCTTGTAAAACATTTGTAAAACATTCTTGCATACATATCAGATACCGTTTGTAAAACATTTGTAAAACATTCTTGAATACATATAAGATACCGTTTGTAAAACATGTCTAAAACATTCTTGAATACATATCAGATACCGCTTGTAAAACATTTGTAAAACATTCTTGAATACATATCAGATACCGCTTGTAAAACATTTTTAAAACATTCTTGAATATATATCAGATACCGTTTGTAAGCCATTTGTAAAACATTCGTGAATACATATCAGATACCGCTTGTAAAACATTTGTAAAGCATTCTTGAATACATATCAGATACCGCTTGTAAAACATTTGTAAAACATTCTTGAATACATATCAGATACCGTTTGTAAAACATTTCTAAAACATTCTTGAATACATATCAGATACCGTTTGTAAAACATTTCTAAAACATTCTTGAATACATATCAGATACCGCTTGTAAAACATTTGTAAAACATTCTTGAATAAATATCAGATACCGCTTGTAAAACATTTGTAAAACATTCTTGAATACATATCAGATACCGTTTGTAAAACATTTGTAAAGCATTCTTGAATACATATCAGATACCGCTTGTAAAACATTTGTAAAACATTCTTGAATACATATCAGATACCGCTTGTAAAACATTTGTAAAACATTCTTGAATACATATCAGATACCGCTTGTAAAACATTTGTAAAACATTCTTGAATACATATCAGATACCGTTTGTAAAACATTTCTAAAACATTCTTGAATACATATCAGATACCGTTTGTAAAACATTTGTAAAACATTCTTGAATACATATAAGATACCGCTTGTAAACCATTTGTAAAGCATTCTTGAATACATATCAGATACCGTTTGTAAAACATTTCTAAAACATTCTTGAATACATATCAGATACCGCTTGTAAAACATTTGTAAAACATTCTTGAATACATATCAGATACCGTTTGTAAAACATTTGTAAAACATTCTTGCATACATATCAGATACCGTTTGTAAAACATGTCTAAAACATTCTTGAATACATATCAGATACCGCTTGTAAAACATTTGTAAAACATTCTTGAATACATATCAGATACCGTTTGTAAAACATTTGTAAAACATTCTTGAATACATATCAGATACCATTTGTAAAACATGTCTAATACATTCTTGAATACATATCAGATACCGCTTGTAAAACATTTGTAAAACATTCTTGAATACATATCAGATACCGCTTGTAAAACATTTGTAAAACATTCTTGAATACATATCAGATACCGCTTGTAAAACATTTGTAAAACATTCTTGAATACATATCAGATACCGTTTGTAAAACATTTCTAAAACATTCTTGAATACATATCAGATACCGCTTGTAAAACATTTGTAAAACATTCTTGAATACATATCAGATACCGCTTGTAAAACATTTGTAAAGCATTCTTGAATACATATCAGATACCGTTTGTAAAACATTGCTAAAACATTCTTGAATACATATCAGATACCGCTTGTAAAACATTTGTAAAACATTCTTGAATACATATCAGATACCGCTTGTAAAACATTTGTAAAGCATTCTTGAATACATATCAGATACCGTTTGTAAAACATTTCTAAAACATTCTTGAATACATATTAGATACCGTTTGTAAAACATTTGTAAAACATTCTTGAATACATGTCAGATACCGTTTGTAAAACATTTGTAAAACATTCTTGAATACATATAAGATACCGCTTGTAAAACATTTGTAAAGCATTCTTGAATACATATCAGATACCGTTTGTAAAACATTTGTAAAACATTCTTGAATACATATCAGATACCGCTTGTAAAACATTTGTAAAACATTCTTGAATACATATAAGATACCGTTTGTAAAACATTTGTAAAACATTCTTGAATACATATCAGATACCGTTTGTAAAACATTTGTAAAACATTCTTGAATACATATAAGATACCGCTTGTAAAACATTTGTAAAGCATTCTTGAATACATATCAGATACCGTTTGTAAAACATTTGTATAACAGTCTTGAATACATATAAGATACCGCTTGTAAAACATTTGTAAAGCATTCTTGAATACATATCAGATACCGCTTGTAAAACATTTGTAAAACATTCTTGAATACATATAAGATACCGTTTGTAAAACATTTGTAAAACATTCTTGAATACATATCAGATACCGCTTGTAAAACATTTGTAAAACATTCTTGAATACATATCAGATACCGCTTGTAAACCATTTGTAAAGCATTCTTGAATACATATCAGATACCGTTTGTAAAACATTTGTAAAACATTCTTGAATACATATCAGATACCGCTTGTAAAACATTTGTAAAACATTCTTCAATACATATCAGATACCGCTTGTAAACCATTTGTAAAGCATTCTTGAATACATATCAGATACCGTTTGTAAAACATTTCTAAAACATTCTTGAATACATATCAGATACCGTTTGTAAAACATTTGTAAAACATTCTTGAATACATATCAGATACCGCTTGTAAACCATTTGTAAAGCATTCTTGAATACATATCAGATACCGTTTGTAAAACATTTCTAAAACATTCTTGAATACATATCAGATACCGCTTGTAAAACATTTGTAAAACATTCTTGAATACATATCAGATACCGTTTGTAAAACATTTGTAAAACATTCTTGAATACATATAAGATACCGCTTGTAAAACATTTGTAAAGCATTCTTGAATACATATCAGATACCGTTTGTAAAACATTTGTAAAACATTCTTGAATACATATCAGATACCGCTTGTAAAACATTTGTAAAACATTCTTGAATACATATAAGATACCGCTTGTAAAACATTTGTAAAACATTCGTGAATACATATCAGATACCGCTTGTAAAACATTTGTAAAACATTCTTGAATACATATCAGATACCGCTTGTAAAACATTCTTGAATACATATCAGATACCGCTTGTAAAACATTTGTAAAGCATTCTTGAATACATATCAGATACCGTTTGTAAAACATTTCTAAAACATTCTTGAATACATATCAGATACCGTTTGTAAAACATTTGTAAAACATTCTTGAATACATATCAGATACCGCTTGTAAACCATTTGTAAAACATTCTTGAATACATATCAGATACCGTTTGTAAAACATTTGTAAAACATTCTTGAATACATATCAGATACCGTTTGTAAACCATTTGTAAAACATTCGTGAATACATATCAGATACCGCTTGTAAAACATTTGTAAAACATTCTTGAATACATATCAGATACCGCTTGTAAAACATTCTTGAATACATATCAGATACCGCTTGTAAAACATTTGTAAAGCATTCTTGAATACATATCAGATACCGTTTGTAAAACATTTCTAAAACATTCTTGAATACATATCAGATACCGTTTGTAAAACATTTGTAAAACATTCTTGAATACATATCAGATACCGCTTGTAAAACATTTGTAAAAAATTATTTAATACATATCAGATACCGTTTGTAAAACATTTGTAAAACATTCTTGAATACATATCAGATACCGCTTGGAAAACATTTGTAAAACATTCTTGAATACATATCAGATACCGCTTGTAAGACATTTTTAAAACATTCTTGAATATATATCAGATACCGTTTGTAAGCAATTTGTAAAACATTCGTGAATACATATCAGATACCGCTTGTAAAACATTTGTAAAACATTCTTGAATACATATCAGATACCGTTTGTAAAACATTTCTAAAACATTCTTGAATACATATCAGATACCGCTTGTAAAACATTTGTAAAACATTCTTGCATACATATCAGATACCGTTTGTAAAACATTTGTAAAACATTCTTGAATACATATAAGATACCGTTTGTAAAACATGTCTAAAACATTCTTGAATACATATCAGATACCGCTTGTAAAACATTTGTAAAACATTCTTGAATACATATCAGATACCGCTTGTAAAACATTTTTAAAACATTCTTGAATATATATCAGATACCGTTTGTAAGCCATTTGTAAAACATTCGTGAATACATATCAGATACCGCTTGTAAAACATTTGTAAAGCATTCTTGAATACATATCAGATACCGCTTGTAAAACATTTGTAAAACATTCTTGAATACATATCAGATACCGTTTGTAAAACATTTCTAAAACATTCTTGAATACATATCAGATACCGTTTGTAAAACATTTCTAAAACATTCTTGAATACATATCAGATACCGCTTGTAAAACATTTGTAAAACATTCTTGAATAAATATCAGATACCGCTTGTAAAACATTTGTAAAACATTCTTGAATACATATCAGATACCGTTTGTAAAACATTTGTAAAGCATTCTTGAATACATATCAGATACCGCTTGTAAAACATTTGTAAAACATTCTTGAATACATATCAGATACCGCTTGTAAAACATTTGTAAAACATTCTTGAATACATATCAGATACCGCTTGTAAAACATTTGTAAAACATTCTTGAATACATATCAGATACCGTTTGTAAAACATTTCTAAAACATTCTTGAATACATATCAGATACCGTTTGTAAAACATTTGTAAAACATTCTTGAATACATATAAGATACCGCTTGTAAACCATTTGTAAAGCATTCTTGAATACATATCAGATACCGTTTGTAAAACATTTCTAAAACATTCTTGTAATACATATCAGATACCGCTTGTAAAACATTTGTAAAACATTCTTGAATACATATCAGATACCGTTTGTAAAACATTTGTAAAACATTCTTGCATACATATCAGATACCGTTTGTAAAACATGTCTAAAACATTCTTGAATACATATCAGATACCGCTTGTAAAACATTTGTAAAACATTCTTGAATACATATCAGATACCGTTTGTAAAACATTTGTAAAACATTCTTGAATACATATCAGATACCATTTGTAAAACATGTCTAATACATTCTTGAATACATATCAGATACCGCTTGTAAAACATTTGTAAAACATTCTTGAATACATATCAGATACCGCTTGTAAAACATTTGTAAAACATTCTT
Organism: Euprymna scolopes; assembly: GCF_053919585.1. Classification (NCBI taxonomy): domain Eukaryota; kingdom Metazoa; phylum Mollusca; class Cephalopoda; order Sepiida; family Sepiolidae; genus Euprymna; species Euprymna scolopes. The sequence continues at coordinate 103,238,698 of NC_136508.1, forward strand.
GAATACATATCAGATACCGCTTGTAAAACATTTGTAAAACATTCTTGAATACATATCAGATACCGTTTGTAAAACATTTCTAAAACATTCTTGAATACATATCAGATACCGCTTGTAAAACATTTGTAAAACATTCTTGAATACATATCAGATACCGCTTGTAAAACATTTGTAAAGCATTCTTGAATACATATCAGATACCGTTTGTAAAACATTGCTAAAACATTCTTGAATACATATCAGATACCGCTTGTAAAACATTTGTAAAACATTCTTGAATACATATCAGATACCGCTTGTAAAACATTTGTAAAGCATTCTTGAATACATATCAGATACCGTTTGTAAAACATTTCTAAAACATTCTTGAATACATATTAGATACCGTTTGTAAAACATTTGTAAAACATTCTTGAATACATGTCAGATACCGTTTGTAAAACATTTGTAAAACATTCTTGAATACATATAAGATACCGCTTGTAAAACATTTGTAAAGCATTCTTGAATACATATCAGATACCGTTTGTAAAACATTTGTAAAACATTCTTGAATACATATCAGATACCGCTTGTAAAACATTTGTAAAACATTCTTGAATACATATAAGATACCGTTTGTAAAACATTTGTAAAACATTCTTGAATACATATCAGATACCGTTTGTAAAACATTTGTAAAACATTCTTGAATACATATAAGATACCGCTTGTAAAACATTTGTAAAGCATTCTTGAATACATATCAGATACCGTTTGTAAAACATTTGTAAAACAGTCTTGAATACATATAAGATACCGCTTGTAAAACATTTGTAAAGCATTCTTGAATACATATCAGATACCGCTTGTAAAACATTTGTAAAACATTCTTGAATACATATAAGATACCGTTTGTAAAACATTTGTAAAACATTCTTGAATACATATCAGATACCGCTTGTAAAACATTTGTAAAACATTCTTGAATACATATCAGATACCGCTTGTAAACCATTTGTAAAGCATTCTTGAATACATATCAGATACCGTTTGTAAAACATTTGTAAAACATTCTTGAATACATATCAGATACCGCTTGTAAAACATTTGTAAAACATTCTTCAATACATATCAGATACCGCTTGTAAAACATTTGTAAAGCATTCTTGAATACATATCAGATACCGTTTGTAAAACATTTGTAAAACATTCTTGAATACATATCAGATACCGCTTGTAAAACATTTGTAAAACATTCTTGAATACATATCAGATACCGTTTGTAAAACATGTCTAATACATTCTTGAATACATATCAGATACCGCTTGTAAAACATTTGTAAAACATTCTTGAATACATATCAGATACCGCTTGTAAAACATTTGTAAAACATTCTTGAATACATATCAGATACCGCTTGTAAACCATTTGTAAAGCATTCTTGAATACATATCAGATACCGTTTGTAAAACATTTCTAAAACATTCTTGAATACATATCAGATACCGTTTGTAAAACATTTGTAAAACATTCTTGAATACATATCAGATACCGCTTGGAAAACATTTGTAAAACATTCTTGAATACATATAAGATACCGCTTGTAAAACATTTTTAAAACATTCTTGAATATATATCAGATACCGTTTGTAAGCCATTTGTAAAACATTCGTGAATACATATCAGATACCGCTTGTAAAACATTTGTAAAACATTCTTGAATACATATCAGATACCGTTTGTAAAACATTTCTAAAACATTCTTGAATACATATCAGATACCGCTTGTAAAACATTTGTAAAACATTCTTGAATACATATCAGATACCGTTTGTAAAACATTTGTAAAACATTCTTGAATACATATAAGATACCGTTTGTAAAACATGTCTAAAACATTCTTGAATACATATCAGATACCGCTTGTAAAACATTTGTAAAACATTCTTGAATACATATCAGATACCGTTTGTAAAACATTTGTAAAACATTCTTGAATACATATCAGATACCGTTTGTAAAACATGTCTAAAACATTCTTGAATACATATCAGATACCGCTTGTAAAACATTTGTAAAAAATTCTTGAATACATATCAGATACCGTTTGTAAAACATTTGTAAAACATTCTTGAATACATATCAGATACCGCTTGTAAAACATTTGTAAAACATTCTTGAATACATATCAGATACCGCTTGTAAAACATTTTTAAAACATTCTTGAATATATATCAGATACCGTTTGTAAGCCATTTGTAATACATTCGTGAATACATATCAGATACCGCTTGTAAAACATTTGTAAAACATTCTTGAATACATATCAGATACCGTTTGTAAAACATTTCTAAAACATTCTTGAATACATATCAGATACCGCTTGTAAAACATTTGTAAAACATTCTTGAATACATATTAGATACCGTTTGTAAAACATTTGTAAAACATTCTGTAATACATATAAGATACCGTTTGTAAAACATGTCTAAAACATTCTTGAATACATATCAGATACCGCTTGTAAAACATTTGTAAAAAATTCTTGAATACATATCAGATACCGCTTGTAAAACATTTGTAAAACATTCTTGAATACATATCAGATACCGCTTGTAAAACATTTGTAAAACATTCGTGAATACATATCAGATACCGCTTGTAAAACATTTGTAAAACATTCTTGAATACATATCAGATACCGTTTGTAAAACATTTGTAAAATATTCTTGAATACATATCAGATACCGTTTGTAAAACATGTCTAAAACATTCTTGAATACATATCAGATACCGCTTGTAAAACATTTGTAAAACATTCTGGAATACATATCAGATACCGCTTGTAAAACATTTCTAAAACATTCTTGAATACATATCAGATACCGTTTGTAAAGGTGTAGTTCAATTACAAGTTACGAAAATCCTAATATGTATCCATAACCTTAAAAGGGATGAAAATCAAGCCGATCGATTCTTTAATGTTCATGCAGGTTTCTAGGTTTGCTAATTTCCTATTACTCATTTTATATTTATTAATTAATTAAACAAAATCAATTCAAATTAGGCTAACCTATTTAAAATATACGTTTGTAATACATATCCTTACCATGATACTAATTTTATTACCAATGATTTAACCTGTTTGCCATAATTTTCTGAGGTTATACGCGGCTTGAATACAAAAATATTAATTCGAGAATTAAGTTCTTAAATACTTATCTAATAATAATAATAATAATAATAATAGATATTCTATTAATAAGTATTCTCATAATAAATCTAATCTTTATTTCCATGTACGTTTTACTCCAAGGAACGTGGGGGTTCAACTTCTGTTTCTTTTTGTTTAATCGTTTAGAAAAAGAGTAATATTTAAAAAGCTAGAAATGTTCAAGTATTACTGATCTGAAAATAGTTTCAAATAAACCACATTCTTAAATTACTTATATTGTTTTTTTTTAATTCATATTGCGAAGTTTTGTGAAGCTATTTTATTGATCTAGAAACGGTACCAATCATTTTACAATCAATATAGCTAGAATTGTGTTTACAGGTTTGAAAAATATTGCTACTCTTTTTTTAATCCTTTTATAAATCTAAATTTCTTATCTAATAATCCGTGTCTTTATTACTAAAAATGTGTTTCTAGTGTAGAATATTAGATTCCAAATTTGCTTGCTAAATTGTATCGTTGCTCACATCTAATTGACATCATTATTAGCTATATAATTCTATAACTTTGGCTTTACACTCAAGAACCTTTATTTTCCGCCAGAATATTTTTTCTCTCAGCTACATTTAAGATGCGACAGCAAAAATCCATTCCTATGAAGACATCCCTGTATAGCATCCAGCCTTTTATTTAATATTTCTTCTTTAAAATCCACTATGTAGAAGGCTTTCAGTAAACACAGATTGCATCCTTTTGATTTTCCAGGTCTATACTTACTCCCCGTATCTACTATTGACCATACCAGTATACCAGAAATGCCTTCTTACTATTGTCGGCCTAAATCTCAAATTTGTACACTATTTATGAGGTTAAGCATTTGACACCCAATGCAGGTATTCTGCAGTTACATTTTCTCTCTTAAAACACGTTCATCCGATACTGACTTATTATTATCTCTTATTTTGCTTATTTTCCTGTTATTAGAGCTTATTATAACGTTGGCTAAGTTGACGAAGGTGGAGAATGAGAGATTTGCTGGGTTCCTATTATTTTGCTTAATCTGTAAAATTCCTTAGGTATATAGTTTTGGATATGCTCACTAAACGGCGGATTAAACCGAACCTGTTTCTTGCGTCTTTTTCTATTATTCCTCATACCCACCTCATCATTACCTGTTTCACTGCTATTATTACTCTACCTATTTTCATTTCTTTGATCCTCATTAATGTATCCTTTTTAATCTTCGGTTTCTATCCTGCTCTCATTGTCATGATGTACGATACTGTGCAGTTAAGTTTGCTAATCTCACTGCTTGTATTCTATTTTACCATGGTATCCCGATCTAAGAAAAGCTTCATTATAATAGTCTTTGTTTTTTTATCAAAACTCTCATTCTTTGAAAGCTCAGATATTATTTTATAAATATTAGTGATAAGTGCCTTCGTCATACACTTAGGATGATTCGATTGTTAATCAATATAGAATATTTTTTGGTTAGGTGTTGGAATACGGTGCATATGTTTTATCACTTAGATTAAGAGTAATGTCTAGAAAGTTCACTTTTTTGTAATTGTTATTTCTAATCGCATTTCATTAAAAAAAAACTTCTGTTATTTTTTCCACGTTTTTTCAGTAATTCGATCGCTTGAAATTATCTATAAATAGTGACTAATCCCTATATTGCTCCCCCCATTTACACCAGGTAATTTCCCGTTTATCTCCTTTAGTAAGCATAAGCCTACCAAGTCAGTAAAATGCAGAATCCGGGCAATCCATGGTGATTTCAACATGCCCCTCTCTATTTTGTCATGTACACAACTCCTCGTTATATCTGATTAAGGGTTTTTTTTTTAGCTATTTTTATAATTTCAACCTCACATTTTGTCAAGTCCTTTTCCTCTTCAGCTAATTTAAGTGCTTTCTTGAACAGTATAAATTTAAGGGTAATATGCAAATATCTTCAACATAATAAATTTACTTTTTTGATTTTTTGGGAACCTTTCGCACCACTTTATCATTTCATCCTAAGAAATCTAGTGCTTACGTTTTATTTTGGATTTTAAGTTCTATGGCTCTCGTCTTGGGGAGGCCTCAAGTTTTGACATGCTTCTGGGCTTGACCTATACTCCTGATCTTAAATGGAATACGTACATCAAATCTGTTGCCAAGGCCGCTGGAAAAATGGTCGGATCCTTCTATCGATCCAGTAGATATCTCACTGTTGATGCAATATTCTATCTATATAAGAGCCAGATACGTCCAAGGATGGAGTATTGTTGCCACATATGGGCAGGAGCTGCTAGAAAAGACTTGTCCTGCCTTGATAGAGTTCAAAATAGACTTCGGGGCTTGGTGGGAGATGTCCTTTTCTCTTCGCTGCAACCTCTGTCTCACAGAAGAGATGTTGCGAGTTTGTCTCTGCTTTATCGTTATTTTCATGGAAAGTGTTCGACTGAGCTTCAATCTATGGTCCCCCCTCGCCAAACTGTCACAAGAAACACTAGACTAGCTGAAAACATTATCAATAATTTTCCCCACTCTTTATCTGTACCTAAACTTAAACATAGATTCCATGATCAAAGTTTCTTTCTTAGAACTGTACGCCTGTGGAATTGTCTTCCGTTTTCCTGCTTTCTAGCTTTCTATAATATGGTTGTCTTCAAGTCCAACGTGAACAAGTTTCTGATGAGCCGTTCCACTTAGGTTAACAAATTTACCGAACGTCCATTACTATCGATTACTATATTGTCCTTTTGACTACTGTACACTCTTTAACCCTTATCTTTGAGTGGCCTATCGGCCTTGATAAGTGGTGGTCTATGTAAAAAAAAAAGTTTGGTATGATTCTGTCTATTATCGTTTTAGTTACATTACCTATGTCAGAGGCACACGGTGTAATTAGTGGGTTTTTTTGTTTTTTTGTTTTTCTGTTGTTAGTTTATATATATAAATATATATATATGTATATATATGTGCATATATGTATGTACATATATATATATATATATATATACATAAACTAACAATAAAAAACCCACTAACCTTGTTTTAAAAGAGATCCTTTGTCCGATAAAATGCATGCCCATTGGCTGATAGGAAGGGACCCGGTAGATACTAGAAAGCTGATTGGCTAACTAAATCATCAATAGAAGAGGACCATATAAAAACGATAAACAACCACATAATTCGCGCATAAGCCTGATAAATCCTAGAGCGGATGAAACGCCGAATATTCAGTGTAGCTTAATTGCCATATATATTTTAGGAATTACTAACTGGCTCTACCAACGTATTGAACACTTTTGGAGTAAATATTTAAAGTTTACGCATAAATCTACACTTTCGTATATTAATTTTATGTGAGTAAATAAAGTAGTTATATTTAGCTCCTGAAACAGTCGAGCACTCTCAAAACAATTTATTTCACCACATTAAAAATAGATATGGAAAGAGTTAATTTCGAAACATCGCTAAAAAAACATCCCCACACCCAAAAAGCATAGCTACATTATGAAATTAATCAAAAATCAGATGAACTAATACGCCGAATGCGATGGCGAGCAAATTTCTTCCTGAAAAATGAAAACGTAAACAAAAAAAAGAATCCTATGGTTTTAAAACCCTTAAAAATGCGAAAACAGTAGACCTTTTGATAAACTTTGAAAATGACCTCTTAAACGTAATTAAAAAACACCTCTAAAAAAGTATTTGTAAACCCAGATAAAACAAAAAACTTTTATAAAATAGATAAGCAAGAATATAACAAACTAATCAAAGAAAGCATTACAAAAAACTACGAAAAACTAGACACAAACGAATGCGGCTACATAGATATAATAAATACTGAAAGTAAACAAATTACCGATAAATTAAAAATTAGCGATAAAGTTGGCAAATTGAAACCTAGAGAGGCATACATTCTGCTTAAAAACCACAAATGGGACTTTAATAATAATCCCAGCACCCGCCTGATAAACCCAACTAAACCAGAAATAGGTACAATTAGCAAAACTATACTTTCTAGAGTAAACAAACAAATAAAACAAGAAGTAGAATTAAACCAGTGGGCAAATACTACCGAAGCAATCACCTGGTTTAAAAATATAGAACACAAAGATAAATGTACGTTTATACAGTTTGACATCATAGACTTTTATCCCTCGATATCCGAAGAACTTTTTAACATTGCCCTAGAAGTTTCCGAGGCATACACTGACATATCCTCGGAAGAAATCAACATCATTAAAAAATGTACAAAATCAATTATAACAAATAACAATAACCAGTGGATAAAAACTAAAATTAAAAGTTCGTTTGATTTGGCGATGGGTGCCAGGGATTCTGCAGAGGCATCAGATCTTGTGAGATTATTCTTTCTATATACCCTCACAAGCATATTCTTTATACGGATATCGGCCTATATAGAGATGACGGACTAGCTATAATATAAAAAAAACTCAAACAAAGTCAAGGGAGAAAACTTTAAGAAAATCATACACAAGGAAATGAAAAAATTAGACCTAAAAGCAGACCTATCAGCTAACATAAAAATAACAAACTTCCTGAACGTCACGCTAAATTTAGATAAAAGCACATATGAACCCTACTTACAAGATAACGCTACTCCAATTGACGATCAATTATAAAACACATACCTAACTCGATCGTAAGTAGACTCAGTAATAACTCAAGCGATGAAAATGCATTTAACAGGCCAATCAATATCTACGAAACAGTCCTAAAAATAATGGATACAAAAATATCGATATCAAATATAAGCAACGCAACATCAATAACTATAATAAAATTAAATATAGAAGAAAAAACTATAATTTGGTATACGCCTCATACAATGAAATGTTAAAAACAAAACTTGGCAAGTAATTTCTTGATCTTATTGAAAAACACATTCCCGCAACCAACCCCTTACATAAAATCTTCAATAAAAATACCTTAAAGTTATCCTTCAGTTGTTGCGAAAATTTAGAGATGATAATTAAAGCACATAATAACAAAATACTAAATAAATCAATGTAAACAACAACAAAATAAACAATAAAAAAGTAAAAACCATGACAAAAATAAAACTAACACAAGCAGAAATAATAATAATAATAATAATAATAATAATAATAAAAATAATAATAATAATAACAAACCCATCCCGGACAAGAACAACCATACTATGAATAAAAATAATAATAACGAACAAGATAAATGCAACTGTAGACACCGCACACTTTCCCAGTTCAAAATAAATGTCTAACTAAAAGCGTAGTTTATCAAGCAACAATATTTGCGAAAGAAAACCGAATAACAAGAAATATTACGTAGGCATGACTCCCTTAGATTTCAAAACCCGATACTATGACCACAAAAGTACATTCAACAATAAAAAACACCGTATAAAAACAACACTAGCGAATAAATACTGGGAACTCCAAGAAAGCGGACATTCGCCGGTAGTCGAATGGAAAATAATAAGACAAGCTACCACGTGCGGACATTTAGACGACCCATGTAAATTATGCCTTCATGAAAAATTTGCTATCCTGTACTTT